>NW_025238571.1:0-4197 GCF_018294505.1 Triticum aestivum
CTCAATATGCAAAAAGTTTCAACATTATAACATTCTCTGACTTTTCTAGGGAATTTTTGCAAGAGCGGTAAACTTTCTGTTTTCAAACAGCAACATGTATAATAGCAAAATAAGCATGGTAAAGGCTGTCCTTGACATTTTTATTGAAACTAAAGATGCAAAACATTATTATAAATAAAAGCAAGAAAAAACTAACAAAATAAAATGATTCTCCAAGCAAAACACATATCATGTGGTGAATAAAAATATAGCTCCAAGTAAAGTTACCGATGAATGAAGACGAAAGAGGGGATGCCTTCCGGGGCATCCCCAAGCTTAGGATCTTGGTTGTCCTTGAATATTACCTTGGGGTGCCTTGGGAATCCCCAAGCTTAGGCTCTTTCCACTCCTTATTCCATAGTCCACCGAATCTTTACCCAAAACTTGAAAACTTCAACCACACAAAACTCAAAACAAAACTCGTAAGCTCCGTTAGTATAAGAAAATAAAACCACCACTTAGGTACTGTAATGAACTCATTCTAAATTCATATTTGTGTAATATATACTGTATTCTAACTTCTCTATGGTTCATACCACTAATACTGGCCATAGATTCATCAAAATAAGCAAACAACACACAGAAAACAGAATCTTTCAAAAACAGAACAGTCTGTAGTAATCTGTATCAAACGTATACCTCTGGAACCCCAAAAATTATGAAATAAATTGCTGGACCTAAGTAATTTGTCTATTAATCATCTTAAAAAATAATCAACCTAAAATCACTCTTCATTAAAAATGGCAGCTAATCTCGTGAGCACAAAAGTTTCTGTTTTTTAGCAAGATCACATAAACTTCACCCAAGTCTTCCCAAAGGTTCTACTTGGCACTTTATTGAAACAAAAGCTATAAAACATGATTAATACAGTAGAATAATCATGTGGAAACACAAAAACAGTAAGGTTAAATATTGGGTTGTCTCCCAACAAGCGCTTTTCTTTAATGCCTTGTTAGCTAGGCATGATGATGGCAATGATGCTTGAAACATAACGGGAGCATCATGAAGCATATGACTAGCACATTTAAGCCTAACCCACTTCCTATGCGTAGGGATTTTGTGAGCAAACAACTTATGGGAACAATAATCAACTAGCATAGGAAGGCAAAACAAGCATAGCTTCAAAAAAATTAACACATAGAGAGGAAACTTTATATTATTGCAATTCCTACAAGCATGTGTTCCTCCCTCATAATAATTTTCAGTAGAATCATGAATGAATTCACCAATATAACCAGCACCTAAAGCATTATTTTCATGATCTACAAGCATAGAAAATTTACTACTCTCCACATAAGCAAAATTCTTCTCATGAATAGTAGTGGGAGCAAACTCAACAAAATAATTATCATGTGAGGCATAATCCAATTGAAAACTAAAATCATGATGACAAGTTTCATGGTTATCATTATTCCTAATAGCATACAAGTCATCACAATAATCATCATAGATAGCAACTTTGTTCTCATAATCAATTGGAACCTCTTCCGAAATAGTGGAATCATCACTAAATAAAGTTGACACTCTTCCAAATCCACTTTCATGTTCATCACAATAAGATTCAACATCCTCCAATATAGTGGGATCACTACTTCCTAAAGTTTACACTCTTCCAAACCCACTTTCATAAATATAATCATCATAAATAGGAGGTGCTTTCATCATAATAAATATTCTCATCAAATCTTGGGGGACAAAAAATATCATCTTCCTCAAACATAGCTTCCCCAAGCTTGTGGCTTTGCATATCATTAGCATCATGGGTATTCAAGGAATTCATAGTAACAACATTGCAATCATGCTCATCATTCACATATTTCATGCCAAACATTCTAATGCATTCTTCTTCTAGCACTTGAGCACAATTTTCCTTTCCATCATTCTCACGAAAGATAGTAAAAAGATGAAGCATATGAGACAAACTCAATTCCATTTTTTCTCGTAGTTTTCTTTTATAAACAAAGTAGTGATAAAACAATAAAAAAAAGATTAGATTGCAAGATCTAAAGATATACCTTCAAGCACTCACCTCCCCGGCAACGGCGCCAGAAAAGAGCTTGATGTCTACTACACAACCTTCTTCTTGTAGACGTTGTTGGGCCTGCAAGTGCATGATGACCCACAAGTGTAGGGGATCTATCGTAGTCCTTTCGATAAGTAAGAGTGTCGAACCCAACGAGGAGCATAAGGAAATGATAAGCGGTTTTCAGTAAGGTTTTCTCTGCAAATACTAAAATTGTAGGTAATAGATAGTTTTGTGATAAGATAAATAGTAATGAGTAACAAGTAAATAAAGTGCAGCAAGGTGGCCCAATCCTCTATGTAGCAAAGGATAAGCCTGGACAATTTCTAATAATGAGGAAGGAGCTCCCGAGGACACATTGGGAATTATCGTCAAGCTAGTTTTCATCACGCTCAAATGATTCTCGTTCGGTACTTTGATAATTTGATATGTGGGTGGACCGAAACTTGGGTACTGCCCTAACTTGGACAAGCATCGCACTTATGATTAACCCCTATTGCAAGCATCCACAACTATAAAAAGAAGTATTAAGGTAAGCCTAACCACAACATTAGACATATGGATCCATATCAACCCCTAACGAAGCAACGCCTAAACTAGGGTTTAAGCTTCTGTCACTCTAGCAACCCATCATCTACTTATTACTTCCCCATGCCTTCCTCTAGGCCCAAATAGTGGTGAAGTGTCATGTAGTCAATGTTCACATAACACCACTAGAGGAAAAGACAACATACATCTCATCAAAATATCGAACGAATACCAAATTCACATGACTACTAATAGCAAGACTTCTCCCATGTCCTCAGGAACAAATGTAACTACTCACAAAGCATATTCATGTTCATAATCAGAGGGGTAATAATATGCATAAAGGATCTGAACATATGATCTTCCACCAAGTAAACCAATTAGTATCAACTACAAGGAGTAATCAACACTACTAGCAACCCACAGGTACCAATTTCTGGTTTTGATACAAGATTGGATACAAGAGATGAACTAGGGTTTGAGAGGAGATGGTGCTGGTGAAGATGTTGATGGAGATTGACCCCCTCCCGATGAGAGGATCGTTGATGATGATGTTGGTGATGATTTCCCCCTCCCGGAGGGAAGTGTCCTCGGCAGAACAGCTCCGCCAGAGCCCAAGATTGATTCCGCCAAGGTTCCTCCTCGTGACGGCGGAGTTTCGTCCCGTAAGCTTGCCGACAATTTTTTCCCAGGGGTAAAAGTGATGATATAGCAGAAGATGGACGTCGGAGGCCCACCAGGGGGCCTAGGAGATAGGGGCGCCCTATAGGGGGGGCGCCCACCCTGTCTCCTGGAAAGGGTGTGGGCCCCCTGGCCTATTTCTTTTTCTCATAAATTCTTATTAATTCCAAAAATTTGTTTCGTGGAGTTTCAGGACTTTTGGAGCTGTGCAAAATAGGTTTCCAACGTTTGCTCCTTTTCCAGCCAGAATTCCAGCTGCCGGCATTCCCCCTCTTCATGGTAAACCTTGTAAAATAAGAGAGAATGGCCATAAGTATTGAGATATAATGTGTAATAATAGCCCATAATGCAATAAATATTGATATAAAAGCATGATGCAAAATGGACGTATCAACTCCCCCAAGCTTAGACCTCGCTTGTCCTCAAGCGGAAGCCGAAATCGAAAAATATGTCTGCATGTTTAGAGATAGAGGTGTCAATAAAAATAAAATTCGGACATGAGGGCATCATGATCATTCTAATAACAGCAACATATATAGATTTTGTCATATGATTTCTGATGCTCAAGTAACAAGCAATTCACAATATCAAGTATGGTTCAAAAACTTCATTGGGAACTAACAAACTATAATCTCAGTCATTGAAGCAATTGCAATTTATTGCAACATCAGAAAGAATCAATAATAGAGCTTTTCAGCAAGCTCGCATACTCAACTATCTCGTAGTCTCCTACAATTGCTAACACTCACGCAGTACTAGTGGTTATAGAGTTTCAGCCAGACCCTGAGAAAGATAGGGGCTTATTGTGTTGCCTCCTCACATATTCACCTTTAGGTGATGTCAACAATAATAGCCCATGCTAACTTACATCCAATTGGATATATATATATATATATATATATATATATATATATATATATATATAT
>NW_025238572.1:0-4197 GCF_018294505.1 Triticum aestivum
GTTAGTAAGAACTTGTTGCTACTTTTTAGTTAAAGCAATTTTTCCCGCCTCGACGTGGACGATGCCTATCCCGCATCCTCGTCGTCGAGTCGGCGGAGGACGACACCTGCTTGACCAGATCGGCCATGTCCGGGACTGGGCTCCACTGGGGTGGTACTGGGAGGTGCTACCTACCGGGGGGCGCATGTTGGTGAGGAGCCAGCCTGTCGTTGACCCGAACCTTCTTTGGTGGCAGTCGCGTGGGCCAGTGACAGTCCAGAGGCTCGAGGAATCCGCGGAGGTGGTGTGTCACCGTGTCAGTGAGGAGGACACGCACGTCCGTCGCTACTTGTTTGCGTTGGAGCACGGGTCGTTCTCCAATACTTGGCAGGTTCTCCAGGGATCTCACTAGAGCTATGATCCCGTGATGGTTCCTTCTCTGTGGGTGTCCACCGCCCGCGCCGATACCCGTCGTGTGCTAGGGTTTTAGTTGTATTAGTGATGTTATATGTATGACACTATTCGTGATGTATTAGTGATAATATTCGATGATGTACGGACGCATGAGATGATTTACTTTTGCTTATTGAATGCATGCTAATTTGAGTCCTATAAGATATTTTGAAATGTATATCTTGTGTTGCTCAATATCCAAGTGGCCGGTCATGTTTGCAGGTTACACCTCCGAGTGGCCTATGTTTTGCCGGAGTGTTGATTCATTTCCGTTCCGACAAATTTCAGGCGCTCGGTATGTCCTATTTTAGCAAAGGTCATGCCGGATTTTTCCATGAATTTTGGCATGACTTGTGCCAGAATATGAAGGAAATATCGAGTGCCCCGGATTTGTGTGTTGAGTATCCTAGTAGTTGTCTTCGATTGATTTTCAATTAATGTTTTAACTATGAACATAGGAAACGTCTGACGACGAAAAGGATTTCGGTATTTGCAAATACTGCGAAGACGAGCGCGTCCTGTGCGACGGAATCTTCCTAGATGATGATAGGCGCTTCAGCATCAAGCTGGACGAGAACTTCGAAGTGGATACAGTAAGCATGACATCTGCTTCATTTGCTTCAACTTATATTTTTTTACTATTCTACTAGCGTATCCAGTGCCATGCAAGAGTTTTTGTATTGGATAAGATAGGTTTCAGTCATACTAGGGAGGAAAAGAAAGTTTACTTGAAGACCGAGCATGGTTATATTTTCCATGCAAAATTATACAATTCAGACGACTACACCTATTTTGGATGCAAAACATGGCGAGCACTATGCAAGACTTATGCATTTGAGCCTGATATGGTTATCACCTTTGATATTTGTCCGGAAGATGATATTGAAGGTAATACCGACATCTGGGTCAATGTGCAGACGCCTCCAGTTATACCATTATGTAAGTTTCTCAACAATATTTATGTCTTTGATATTGTTTATTCAAAAATAGTTGACAACTAATTAGTATTGTCAGCTTATTTCGGTGCAAGCAAACATGTCCAGCACTTGGTAGACAAGACCGTATACTGTCCTGGGGCTGAACTCAACTACGAGGAGCTTAGTCATTATGTTTCATGGCTTGAGGATCTTGATACTGTCAAGACAAATTTTCTTCCTGCATTTAGAAATGTTAGTACTGAAAATGTGCGACCAATAGTGTTCGTAATGAACTACGATCACATCTATTTAGGAAGGATGGTAAGATTCTTACTATTTATCCCCAGTGCATCTTTTCAATACATTATTTTTGAAGCTAAACTTCATTGCTAAGTATGTTACCATACGATGTTCTTCAACAGGGACTCCCGATGAATGTTGTGCCTTATGGGATCGAGACTAAAGGTACCATGAGTATTATCAGGTTACGGCCAAGATTACTTTAGTGCATTCAAGATTAGCGACGGATGCTTAATAGTACAATACTGGACCAAATATGTGATGGGGGAGCGCAGAGAAGTACTAGGGGGCAGCAAACAGATGCGCTACCCACGATTAGGAGACAGGTTCATCTGCATGCTCCAACTTGATCAAGGAGGAGAGCTATACATGTTTTATGTTATTTTACCTAAGAGAGAGCAGCAGGAGTGATTAGCTAGCTAGAAATGAGTTTGAGGATGATGATGTGCTACACTATTACTATGATGATAAAATAGCTAGTGTTGGTGGTAATGACTATGATGATTATTATTAGCTAGTGTTAGTGGTGATTAAATAAATATTGTTGGTGGTAATGACTATGATGATTATTATTAGCTAGTGTTAGTGGTGATTAAATAAATATTGTTGGTGGTAATGACTATGATAATGATTAAATAGCTTGTGCTGGCGGATTAGATTCAAGTGGAGGCAACATGTGGTGCACATCGAAAGTACTACTAGACCAAACTAGATCAAGTTTGGATTAGTAGTATACTTTTGACATGCACCACATATTGCCTCCACTTGAACCTAATCCACCTTCATTTGACACACTGTTATGGACATAATGATGTAAACCTCATAACTGGTATTGTACCAATATTTGTATGATGGCGCATAAATACACTAAAAATAAAAAAATAAAAAATGAATACTAGTAGCGATGGACGGAAAACACGCTGCCAGTAGTTACATTAGCAGTAGCATGGGCTTGAACAAACGCTGCAGCTATTTGTCCTAGCAGTAGCGCGTGCGGGCCCGCGCTACTGCTAAGCAATAGATGTAGCGCCTTATTAGTTGCGCGCCTGCCCGCGCTACTGATACACCTAAAACCCGCGCTGCTGCTAGCCTTTTCCCTAGTAGTGTCTGGCGGAGCTGTTCTGCCGGGGACACTTCCCTCCGGGAGGGGAAATCATCACCAACGTCATCACCAACGATCCTCTCATTGGGAGGGGGTCAATCTCCATCAACATCTTCACCAGCACCATCTCATCTCAAAACCCTAGTTCATCTCTTGTATCCAATCTTGTATCAAAACCACAAATTGGTACCTATTGGTTGCTAGTAGTGTTGATTACTCCTTGTAGTTGATGCTATTTGGTTTACTTGGTGGAAGATCATATGTTCAGATCCTTTATGCATATTATTACTCCTCTGATTATGAACATGAATATGCTTTGTGAGTAGTTACGTTTGTTCCTGAGGACATGGGTGAAGTCTTGCTATTAGTAGTCATGTGAATTTGGTATTCGTTCGATATTTTGATGAGATGTATGTTGTCTTTCCTCTAGTGGTGTTATGTGAACGTCGACTACGTGACACTTCACCATTATTTGGGCCTAGAGGAAGGCATAGGGAAGTAATAAGTAGATGATGGGTTGCTAGAGTGACAGAAGCTTAAACCCTAGTTTATGCGTTGCTTCGTTAGGGTTTGATATGGACCCATATGTTTAATGTTGTGGTTAGGTTTACCTTAATACTCCTTTTTGTAGTTGCGGATGCTTGCAATTGGGGTTAATCATAAGTGGGATGCTTGTCCATGCTAGGGCAGTACCCAAGTGCCGGTCCACCCACATATCAAATTATCAATGTACCGAACGCGAATCTTATGAACGTGATGAAAACTAGCTTCACGATAATTCCCAATGTGTCCTCGGGAGCTCCTTCTTCATTATTAGAATTTGTCCAGGCTTATCCTTTGCTACATAAAGGATTGGGCCATCTTGCTGCACTTTATTTACTTTATTTACTTTTTGCTCGTTACTATTTATCTTATCACAAAACTATCTATCACCTACCATTTCAGTGCTTGCAGAGAAAACCTTACTGAAAACTGCTTATCATTTCCTTCTGCTCCTCATTGGGTTCGACACTCTTAATTATCGAAAGGACTACGATAGATCCCCTATACTTGTGGGTCATCACTGTCCCCGCACGCGGCGGCCGCGGCGGAGGCGGACCCAGTGGCCGAGTTCTTCGAAGAGGCCGGCAAGGAGCTCGCACCACCACTCCGCTCGGACCCCAGGGTCGCTGCGGTGGACGTGGCGGCGGAGGAGAAAGTGGACAAGCCCCTCTCCTTCTCTGAGAACGAGAGGGGCGCCGGGGGAGACACAGATGGCGTCGACATGGGCCCTACCCTCTCCCTCGCCAGGCACACCCCGGCGGTGGCGGACACGCACTCCCTGCAACTCGGTGCGGTGACCAACCAGGTCTGCCACCTACAGATTGGTGATGAAGGCGACTGGGGCGCGACCAAGCAACTCTTCTCCACCACCCCGGCCTTAGTGATGGGCCAGGCACCCCCCCC
>NW_025238573.1:0-4197 GCF_018294505.1 Triticum aestivum
TTTGTACGGTATTTAATAATTATAAACATTAACAACATGAAAAGGTCACATGCATTAGAAGTATAATCATTACATATCTTTTGAAATAATTATTAATAATGCAATATTGGCTCTACACAATTTGTTTTTGCTTGGTTAATTTTCAAAATGTAAACACTAAAAATGCAATTTCACTATGTATTTAAATTTCATTTATAGATATATTTCATGCTAGTTTTCGTCGAGTTTATAATGTAAACGTCTCGACACAAATTTCTATTCATATGGGAGACATATTTTTTTCCATATTTCTTTTAAAATGTCTACATCTGTATTTTAGTTACATTTTAAAATACTGAAATTAATTAAGTTCATGTTTTGTATTTTCTATAGTTTAAGCATTGTGAAAGCTATAATTTTAACGCTTGCAGTCATGTGTCGTTGTAAGTTCTGTTGTCTTGCCGGCGCTTCTCCTCCCTTGAGTCCTTCTTGGTCATAAGGCCCTCCACGGTTGCGATCAAGGCGATTAACGCCGCATCCCGCTTGTCCTCCTTCTTGGAGTTGGTCTTTCCCCGCGGTCGTGCCTTCTCGCCCTCCCCAACCTCCTCCTCGGCTTTCTTCCACCCACGCGCCATGATGGCGGCAAATTGCGCCTTGAACTTCTCCTCGTCTCTGATGACCCTTCAATAATGGGAGAGGTTGAAGGACTTGCCTTCATGTTGCAACTTGAATGCCCCCAAAGTTTGGAATGCCTACAAATGAATTGCATGTAAGCATATTGGCAAATGGATATGACAATGGAAATGCAACTATAAACGAAATGACACAAAGCGGAGCGCTTGCATGCATACCATGTCTTGCATGCCGATGCCGCTCACGGGGCGTGCCTTGATGCTTGCAAGAGTGGCAGAAAACTTGTTGCACTCTTATTGGATGGAAACAAAAATACTTTCTCTTTTGAACTGGGATGGTTTGAGAGGGAAGGATTCATGGAGCTCATTGCAACTGAATGGGCCAGAGACATGGGAGGATCTTCTAGTGTGGAGAGATGGCAAAACAAAATTAGACATCTGCGCCAGTTTTTGAGAGGCCGGGCCAAACACCAATGTGGTTTATATAAAGTGAAAAAGGAAAGATTGATAAGAATTATTAATGAACTTGATGTGAAAGTAGAATCGATCCTTCTTAATACTTCTGAGAGACATATTAAGAATGAGGCCGAGAAGAAGTTGCAAACCCTCATGAGAGAAGAGGAGATGAAATGGGCGCTTAGAGCAAAATTGTCTAAAATCGTCCAAGGGGGTGATAACAGACAATTCTTTCACATGATTGCTAATGGGAAGCATAGGAAGAAAAAGATAATGCAACTAGAACAAGATGAGGGTACAATTGTAGGACAAGAGAATCTAAAACTATACATCTCCGAATATTACAAAAAAAATTTCGGAGCACCCGAAGAAAGTTTTGTCTCTCTTGATGAGAATGCGATCGGGGACATACCACAACTCAACTTAGAAGAGAATGAGGTGTTGTCTCCGTTCACTAAGAAAGGGGTGTTCGATGCCATAACACAAATGAAACATAATAAAGCGCCCGGGCCAGACGGGTTCCCGACCGAATTCAATCAAATATTTTGGCATATCATAAAGAGTGATCTCATGCCTATGTTCCATGATTTATTTGAAGGCCACCTATTTTTGTTCCACCTCAATTTTGGAATAATAACGTTGTTGCCAAAGAAGGTGGAAGCCGTTCGCATTGAGCAATTTAGACCAATATGTCTTCTCAATGTAAGCTTTAAGATCTTTACAAAGGTTGGCACAAATAGGTTGACGCAGGTTGCACATTCAGTTGTGCAACCCACTCAAACTGCTTTCATTCTAGGACGACAAATCCTAGAAGGGGTCGTAGTCCTACATGAAACGTTGCAAGAAATCCACTCAAAGAAACTCGATGGGGTTGTCTTCAAAGTGGATTTTTAAAAAGCGTATGATAAGGTCAAATGGACCTTCCTACAACAAGCCTTACGTGTGAAGGGATTCAATGATACCTGAAGGTCTCAAGTGTATTTACTCATAGAGAAAGGCAATGTCGGGATAAAGGTCAATGATGACACCGGTCATTATTTCCAGACTCGTAAGGGACTAAGAGAGGGAGACTCCATGTCTCCTGTGCTGTTTAATATCCTAGCGGATATGTTGGCAGTACTTATTAGTCAGGCTAAAGAGAGTGGCCAAGTAGGAGGTCTCGTTCCCCATCTTGTAGAGGGGGGCGTCTCCATCTTACTATTTGCGGATGATACTATTATTTTCATGGAACACGATCTTGCAAAAGCTAGGAATATGAAGCTTATTCTATGCCTTCTCGAGCAATTGTCCAGGCTCAAAATCAGTTTCAATAAAAGCGGACTATTCTGCTTTGGGAGAGCTAAAGAAGAACATGATAATTACAGAAGCTTATTTGGTTGTGAAATGGGATCCCTACCTTTTAGTTATCTAGGGATCCCAATTCACCATAGACGGTTAACGAACAAAGAATGGAAATGTATAGAAGATAGATTTGAAAAAAAATTGAGCTGCTGGAAGGGAAAGCTCATGTCTTACGGAGGAAGGCTGGTGTTGATTAACTCGGTTTTGACGAGTTTACCAGTGTTCCTCTTATCTTTCTC
The DNA here is from genome assembly GCF_018294505.1 of Triticum aestivum. Lineage (NCBI taxonomy): Eukaryota > Viridiplantae > Streptophyta > Magnoliopsida > Poales > Poaceae > Triticum > Triticum aestivum. The sequence continues at coordinate 2,648 of NW_025238573.1, forward strand.
TGAAGTACCGGTAGGGGTACGGAAAAGATTAGACCTTTACAGATCCTGTTTCTTCTGCCAAAGCGACGAGGCCAAGAAGAAATATATACTGGCTAGATGGGATATTATGCGTAGACCCAAAGACCAGGGCAGGTTAGGGATCGAGAATTTAGAGGTAAAGAGTAGATGTTTGCTTAGCAAATGGTTATACAGATTATCGACGGAGACCGAAAGCATGTGGGTACAAATCTTGCAGAATAAATACCTACATACTAAGACTTTGGCCCAGGTGAATGCAAGACCAACAGACTCACCCTTTTGGAGAAGGAATTTTTTGGATGAAGGCATGAGAAGGCCACTATTATATTTGAAGATGCTTCATTGAAGCGATGATTCATCTCAGTGCATATCTTGTCAATGGCGACATACAAGATCTCAACTCGATAGAAATGAAGATTGGTGTAGGTCACACCATCAAGCCTTGAACGACCTCGGACCAGTATTCTTTCATTCATATCCGGCACTGGAATACCTTTGGCGACACAGAAGTGTTGGACTTCGTCGAACAAGCTTTCCCAACCACTTTCTCTCATAGAGGCCAGCCGAGCTTTGACATCACCAACTATTTCAATGGCATTAACAATGTTTATATCTTTTCTCTACAAGACTTGTGAGAGTTCATTTGTGATAGCAAGAAACTTTATCATAAGATGCAATACGAAAGCAAATTTGAAACTCTCCATTATCTCTATCAAACCCGCCGCCTGACACGGTCCACGCCCTTCATCATTGACCTCACGAAGCACATATATGACTAACTTCCACATTCTACTCAAACGAAGCAAAGTTGTATGGTGTGAATCCCCTAGTATCCCCGGGTCTTGCTAAATTTGTTTCTTGGTTCAAACCTCTTCCACTAAATATCTCACCGCTCTCAAGCTGATCTAAGATATTTTGATGGCGTTCCTCCCTCAGTGAATCCCTTCTCTTGCAAGATACAGTAGTTGTGCTCACAATTAAGGAGACATACTCAAACAAATCATGAATAGAGGAGCAACAACTAGCATCCGAGACAACCACCAATTTGTAAACGATGTGCAAAGCAATTCACATAAAAGGCATAAGGGTTCTCGTCAAGAATTTTCTTTTGCAAACCATTAAATTCACCTCTCATATTTTAAGCTCCATCATATCCTTGCCCTCGTAGACTATGAATGGATAACTTATGATGATCAAGAATGTCAACAAGAGCTACCTTTAGTGCCTCTGATGTAGTCTCACTGGCATGGTATAGAGAGAGAACTCGTTCCACGGTTTTCCCTTTATCATTGACATACCTACATCAAGATTTTTGTAACAAGGTTAAATAAAAGTAGAAAAAACTATGAAATAACAGTTAAAATGAATAATAAACCACTACTAACCTCAACATCACCGCCATTTGCTCTTTGACAGATATATCACATGACTCATCGACAAGCACAGAGAATTTCTTATCACCAATTTCTCTCATGATCGCTTTGGTGACCTCTTCTGCGCAACACTTTGCAAGATCTTCTTGAATTTCAGCA
>NW_025238574.1:0-4197 GCF_018294505.1 Triticum aestivum
TGGGAGCACACTCCAACGGGGTTGTGGCCAACAATCCCCGCGATGGTCATCATCACTACCCCGACCCTGCAGTTCCTCCGCCATCTCCGACTAATCCCGGCAGTGAGACACGTGGAGAAGCCTCGACATCCACCAGGCACGCCCGTTTAGACATAAACGAGGTAGACTAAGCCGTATGAGTAGCACCGAGTTTCAGTGTATCCTTACTTTGTAATCGTGCGGCCGTGTATATTAATGCAGCCTGTCGTTGTGCCTCTGTTCTAATAGTGGCCTTGCATTTTTGGTCAGCGCATAGTTGCATATTTTTCCAGGCACAACTACCAAAACCAACCCGACGACAACCACAGTAACACGTCTCTTTATGAGATATGTGTATCTCTGGCACTGACCTGACCTTCGGAGCTAAGGTGGCAAATTTATTACCTTTCACCACGGTAAAACGATCCGGCTCCATTGCTATATAAAGGCCACCTTGTGACCTTACCCAGCAACCCTCACCTTGTGCACCACACTCATAACTTTTTCCTGTCATGCCGAGCCCCAGCATTCATCTGAGAACCCCAGATGCAAACCCAGGTAGCTTTGTCAAAATATTGTGGGATTTTACCCGCAGTACCATGGGTTCTACCCAGCCACCTCAGTACGAGCTGTTCAAATGAAGGATCACCCCATCCACCTCGGAATATTGGGCAGCAGTACACATTCCTCCTGTAGACCCCAACCAAGATCCAACGGAAATTTCCTTCGTGGGGAAATCTATGCCAACCCCACACCTGGCCATAGAAGCTGCTGCGAAAGAAGCAATTGCTCGTCTTCGATCCGCAGTACCCTATGCCCGCGAACGAGGATATTATTACTTTCCGAGCCGTGCAGCACCCGGAGAAGTAACATCTTTTCCCGGTGGACGCATTGAGAGAGACCCAGTGCTAGCCAACCTTATCCAATACATCATTGCTCAAGAGCATTTGAACTAGCGAGTGATGGATTATCTCCAGAGCCTCGCAGATTTAAATCCCCAGATTGCCATCGGCAGACCACTGAGGCCCGACCCGGAGAGACGCATACATCGACTGGTCAATCCACTTTCCCTGATAGAAGAGGAGTGTATCCCTTTACCAGAGACATTTTATCAGGACCCCACCCAGTTACCGTTTTCATTTTAGACGTCACTACTGTATTTGTTTTTTTTGCAACATTTATTTATGTGTGTGACTTATGCGTGATACCCTGAGTTTGTACGACGAGTCAATTATTTTGGCTTCTACTAATGTGTGTAGTTTTTGTTGTGGTTTATGCTCCTTTAAATTAACTGTTTTTCCCTCGCAAAATCCTGGAGTGAGATTTCTTTTCCCTGAGTTGCTACACCTGCCCCTTCTCACGTCGTGGATTATTTAATTTCACACAGCACCACGCAGCAGACTCACAACCATAATCATTCGGACACATACACTGTTTGCAAAACCTTGCAACGGTGTTACATCCAGCTAATCACCCCCTAACAACAGTTAGCACCCGGCACACTCCATCTACTCCTCATGATCACCACCACCGCGGAGAGCCAACAACCGAGCCGCAGCGTCGCGACACTCGTCGAGGATCATCACGCACAGGAGCACAGAGAACCCCAACAGTGTCGCCAGCCCTCCCCATATCAGGATCACAAACCAGTCCGGCATCGCCTCCGCCATTAGAACCTCACCCGAGCTTCTGTAAGCAGTAATGGAGAAACAAGGAGGAGGAGAAGTGAGGCCAGGTGTAAGGAAGAAGAGAGAGGCACCCCGGCCGTTTTTATAGCTCGAGCTCGGTGTACGGTGGGCGAAGTCCACCAACGCCGCTCGTCGCCGAACGCCGGTGTTTGAAGTCGAATCCGCGAGCAGTGCCGACAGCGCGCTGGCCCGCGAGGTGAGTGCACGCTGGACCGGCAGCTAGCACGCCGCGCACTACCACGGTACGGCCTAGATGCCCTACGCACTAGGCATCGCCGGTGGAGAAAGCACGAGAAAGCGCGCGGGAGAGAGGAGGAAGAAAGAGCCAGAGGGAGAAGAGGAGACTGACAGTGGACCCCGGGTCCACCTGTCAGCCAGAGAGAGCACTGTGCTCTCGGGTACGACCAGCGTATATCTAAATTTAGGAGTTATTCTAAATTTATATCCAGCGTAGAAATCTCACGATTTTGTCCCGAACCGTAGACTCTTCCCCGCAGCACCAGTTTTCACACTGTGATTTTTTTTCACCACTTATTGCCCTCTCACTAAAGCCACATCTTTATTGCATAGTATTTTCCTAACACAGCTTTTAACAAATCTCGAGGACGAGATTTTTCTTAAGGGGGATAGTATTGTGACACCCCAAAAATTTGGCCTTGTTTTAATGAATTAAAATTTTGCGAGGAATTAAAACTTTGAATATCTGAGCTCCATTTTGATTTTTAAATCATTTCCTTCCCTGTTATGATGAGTTTTTCCCAAAGAGAAAACTTTTCAAATATGTTATTGGACTTGTTTAACCTCTCAAGAAAAACTTTCCTTTTATCAGTATAACTAATTAACCAATTTAATTGCTTGATCTTTAAGAATGGATTTTCAAGGTTAAATGGCCTTTTTTGAACTACAACCATTTGATAGATTCACTTAATATTCCCATAAAAATTTGGAGATGTCATGTGATGTTTTTAAATCACTTTTGTATAAAAACATCTTTATTTTATGTAATATTTTGAGCTCTACACTCAATTTTCCTTCTCTGGTCCAGAGTGCATTTTGCACTACAACCCATTTAAATATTTCTTTCTGGACTCCACCAAAATTATGGGATATTGTTAGTAGCATAAGATTCCACATTATGCAAAAACCTCGTGCTGTTCTTTGAAAACTTTGAGTGAATCAACCTCATTTTCATTCTGGACCAACTTGATGGTTTGTACAGCAACCATATTTTTACTTGCTCTTTAACCCTTGATTATTTCTCCTACTTGTAGTCCTCCATGTTAAACCCTTAAGTCCAGGAGCATGAACCTTTTGGATCATTTTTGGTTCATGAAATAATGCTATTTATTTCCTGTCCAGAATTGAAGTTTTGTAAAACTTGCACTAGCAAGTTTCTGCTTTTAGCAAACTAACCTCACCACCCTCTTGTACATCTAAAGAGACCACCATCTGGAGTTTTTGGCCACTCCAAGACTTGCCTAAGTGCCCTTGGCATTTTGCCAAACACCTTATGGGCAGGATCTGTTTTGGCATGAATTTTTGGTTTGCACTGTGAACCTGATCCCCTGACCAAACCAGCTTGTCCACTGATCTCCTTGCAAGCCCAAACCTAGACCTGTTAACCCCCAGCCTCAACCGCGACCTCTAGCATGCTCTGGCATTTCGTCGAGCACACTCAGTGCGTGCACGGGACGCACCCAGAGCACGCGTATTGCACGACCCGTGCGCCGAGCCGACACGCTGGCCCCACGGTTTTGGCTCGCTCCGCGGCATCACGCCACGCGCTCCCCTTCTCACAGCTACGCGCCAAGCCGCCCCTCGCCGCGCCCGGCAGGCCAAGCGCTAGCCGCCGCCGCCGCCCGACAGCCTCTGCCCATGTCGGCACCGACGAACCTTCCTCCGCTCGCCACCTGGCCCCTGGAACAGCGCGTGCTCATCCGCGAGTGTGTCCACTAGCGCTCGTCGCCGCCACGTCGCCCTGGCTACAGAGAGGCGGTTCGCCGGAGGGCTTATCCACGGCCGCCGCGGAACCAACCCCGACGAGCTATAAAAAGAGGACCCCGAACCCATTCAAGCACACAGGCAATCTTAGAATGCTCCCCTAGTTCTCATGTGGCAGCCAATCGACCCGGGGAGGCCTCCTTCCTCATCTCCGGCAACTCCTGCCGCCGCCACCACCCCGGCCAATCCGGCACCTCCAGTACCTCCCCCTCTCCATTTTCTCCGCCAGAAACTGTCACACCCTAGCTAGTCATGCATTAGAGTGTTGCATCATGTTTACTTTTCATCAGAAACTTGAAATGGGGATGACAGAACCCCCAGTCCCCTCTGAAACCAACTAGGGTTACTAAAATAATCTTTCAATGAACCTGAAATGCCCTTCTAAAATGTCCATCATTTTAGCCTTGGTTCAGAACCTCTGACAAAAGTGGTGCACATTTTTCTAGGCCATCTTAGGGTTTTTGAATTAAATCATAGATATTTGAATTTG
>NW_025238575.1:0-4196 GCF_018294505.1 Triticum aestivum
CCCACTATTTTCTTAGACTATAAAAGTATGGTAGCGCATGATTTCATTTGCGATGATAAGGAGAAAAGATTCATTTATAACTTGGTATTTAGTGAAACTACTTGTCAGATTATTGTCTTGCCTACACCTTCTTTGTTTAACATTCATTCAGGCACATACCTCATCCTGCCCGATGACATTTATGCGTACTGGGAGCAGACACAATCTCCAGAGCCTGACCCTGAGCCATCTCCTGATCCATATCAGGAGTGTACTTATCAGTGGGATCCGCAGGAGCTCGCTAACCAGTGGAACCCTGACGATCCTCATCAATACACCAAAGAGAACTACTTTGATCCATGGGCGTAGACTAACTTAGGCAAAAGCCTAACCTTGGGGGAGTACGTATTTCTCACCGACATTACATTCATGTTCACACACTCAATCTAGTTGTCGGTGTTCGTACTTTTTCATTGTATTACCCATGCTAGTTTATTTTCTTTTCTTGCTTTCTTCTTGTGTGTTTGAAAGACTTTGAGAAAAATCAAACCAAAAAAATTAGTTATAGCTTTTAGCTATTTTACTTTCCATGCTTGTAGTAGTAGTAATTAAATAAGAAAACCCAAAAAGATTTCTCGTTCTTCTTTTGCTTGTTGGGAGCTTTCCCATGTAAATAGTTTTTCTTGTTCTTTGAATTTATTTTCTTTTCTTTGGGGGTCGAGAGGAGAAGACCACGATGAAAATGATGTGTGGCTCTCATATGCATTATTGTTGATCTAATAAAGAGCCCATATTACCTTGTCTTCTCCTTTGAATTAAATGTTTGCAGATTCCAGCTTAGTCCAATGCACGTGCACCATTATTATTACCCACACCGTTCGGTCGTGCAAGTGAAATGCAATAATTACGATATATGATGAAATGATTGAGATGAGGAAAAACTAGTATGAACTCGACCTATCTTGTTTTTTTAAATATGATTAGTTCATCGTTCCTAATCAGCCTATTATGAATGAAACATATTTGCAATGACAATTAGAGATTATAGTTACTCATCACATGCTTAATTAGCTAGAAGTTTATAATGTTTTACCTTGCGTGCCAACATGCTATTAAAAAGGTTGTGATGCAGTATGCTAGGATGGTATCCTCCTTTGAATGATTCGAGTGCCTTGGCTTGGCACATGTTCACGCATGTAGTTGAAACAAAATCAACATAGCCTCCACGATATTTATGTTCATGGTGATTTATATCCTACTCATGCTTGCACCCATTGTTGGTTAATCCTAATGCATGTTTATGACTATGTCGCTCTCTAGTTGGTTGCTTCCCAGTCTCTTTCTAGCCTTCACCTGTACTAAGCGGCAATACTGCTTGTGCATTCACTTCCATAAACCCCAAAGTTGTTCCATATGAGTCCACCATACCTACCTATATGCGGTATTTACCTGCCGTTCCAAGTAAATTTGCATGTGCCAAACTCTAAACCTTCAAATGAAATTATGGTTTGTATGCTCGAATAGCCCATGTATCAACTAGGGATGTCTATATCTTCCTTGCTAGGTGGGTATTCTCATGGTGAGTGGACTCCGCTCATCATTCATGAGAAAATGGCTGGTAACCTGGATGCCTAGTCCCATGCTCAAATCAAATCAAAATAATTGCAAACAAAACTTCCCCAGGATTGTTGTTAGTTGGACGGTACCCATTGTTTCAGACCAGCCGTGGAATGTGCTCGTTGGTGGGGGGAATATTAAATTTACCATTCTATTTGAGAACTGCCTATAATGTATGTAGCATGGAAGAGATCGAGATCTCTTGGTTGTTATGTTGACAATGAAAGTATGCCGCTCAAAATATTATTTATCTCTGTTTCAAAAACTCGGGCTCTGGCACACTGCAAATCCCTGCTTCCCTCAGCGAAGGGCCTATCTATTTACTTTTATGTTGAGTCATCATCCTCTTATAAAAAGCACCAGTTGGAGAGCACCACTTTCATTTGTATGCATTGTTATTAATTGATATTGAGTATGACTATGACTGGATCTTTCTCACCATGAATTACAATGTCTAGTCAGTCCTTGATCTTCAGGGATGCTCTCCATTTATGTTTTGCGGTCTCAGAAAGGGCTAGCGAGATACCATCTTGTTATATCATATCATGATTGTTTTGAGAAAGTGTTATAATCCAAGATTTATTTTTATTACTCGCTAGTTGATTATGCCATTGGTATGAGTAAACGTGAGACCTAAATGTTATTGTGAATACGGTTAGTTCATGATCTTTGCTGAAAACTTGAATGCTGGCTTTACATATTTGCAACAACAAGATCAAACAGAGTTTGTCAAAGTTTTTCTTTATCACTTTCAGTTTGTCAACTGAATTTCTTGTGGACAAGCAAGCGTTTAAGCTTGGGGGAGTTGATACGTCTCCAATGTATCTACTTTTCGAAACCCATTTGCCCTTGTTTTGGACTTTAACTTGCATGATTTGAATGGAACTAACCCGGACTGACGTTGTTTTCAGCAGAATTGCCATGGTGTTATTTTCGTGCAGAAACATAAGTTCTCGGAATGACCAGAAACTTCACGGAGTCACTTTTTGGAATTAATAGAAAATACTGGCGAAAGAATCAACAGAAGGGGGCCCACACCCTAGCAACAAGGGTGGGGGGCGTCCCCCCTATGGTGCGCCCCCTGCCTCATGGGACCCCTAGAGCTCCATCTACCTCAACTCCAACTCCATATATTCATGTTTGGGGAGAAAAATATCAGAGAAGGATTCATCATGTTTTACAATACGGAGCCACCGCCAAGCTGTATTCTTCATCGAGAGGGCTGATCTGGAGTCCGTTCGGGGCTTCGAAGAGGGGAATCCGTCGCCATCATCATCATCAACAATCCTCCATCACCAATTTCTTGATGCTCACCACCGTGTGTGAGTAATCCCACTGTAGGCTTGCTGGACGGTGATGGGTTGGATGAGATTTACCATGTAATCGAGTTAGTTTTGTTAGGGTTTGATCCCTAGTATCCATTATGTTCTAAGATTGATGTTGCTATGACTTTGCCATGCTTAATGCTTGTCACTAGGGCCCGAGTGCCATGATTTTAGATCTGAACCTACTATGTTTTCATGAATATATGAGTGTTCTTGATCCTATCTTGCAAGTTATAGTCACCTACTATGTGTTATGATCCGGCAAACCCCGGAGTGACAATAGTCGGGACACTTCCCGGTTATGACCGTAGTTTGAGGAGTTCATGTATTCACTAAGTGGTAATGCTTTGGTTCGGTTCTCTATTAAAAGGAGGCCTTAATCCCTTAGTTTCGAATAGGACCCCTCTGCCATGGGAGGGTAGGACAAAAGATGTCATGCAAGTTTTTCCATAAGCACGTATGACTATATTCGGAATACATGCCTACATGATATTGAATAACTGGAGCTAGTTTTGTGTCACCCTATGTTATAACTGTTGCATGATGAACGCCATTCGACATAATTACCCAGCATTAATCCATTGCCTACGAGCTCGCTTCATATTGATCTTTGATTTGTTACTTCTCCGTTGCCACTATTATGATTGCTACAAAACTGCTCCTGTTACTTTTGCCACCATTACCTTGTCGTTACTTCCATACTACTTTGCTACTAAATACTTTGCTGCAGATATTAAGTCTTTCAGGTGTGGTTAAAGTGACAACTCAGCCGCTAATACTTGAGAATATTCTTTGGCTCCGCTTGTGTCGAATCAATAAATTTGGGTTGAATACTCTACCCTCGAAAACTGTTGCAATCCCCTATACTTGTGGGTTATTAACAACAAAAGGCCACTTGGGCACAATCGAACCACTTCAATGAAAAGATATAACAAAGACCACTTCAATGAAAAGATATATTCAACAATAATGGGATATGCAAATGAACATCAATGACATATATCATATAACATCAATTCTGTTTTTTGTTTATAACTAAATGCCATAGCTACTTTTTTTTATTTTTAGCTAAATGCTTTTGTTTTTTGTTTAAAGCTAAAAGTCCAAGAAGGGATCATCTTTAAAACAAAACTTGCCTAAATTCTTTTCCTTGAAAAATAGTGGTCTTTTCAATAATCAAAAACCTTTGCAAAGTGACCTCACTAAACACTTCTCTGCCTAGGACAGAACCCAAATTCTGTTATAGCTATTCCTCTCTCTCTCTCTCTCTCTCTC
>NW_025238576.1:0-4195 GCF_018294505.1 Triticum aestivum
CCCCCCATCTTTCTTCCTTCTACCGCAATCAATATTGTACCATGTCATCAAAGAGAAATTGTATATGTGGAGAAAGTTACGATCTGACACTACAGAGGTAGAGCAACACGACAAAGAAAATATTATGCTTCTCATCTTCAGACTTCTATCTTTCCTACCTGAAAAGGAACGAGGTTCATGTTTTAGTTTGATGCAAAACATATATTATCCTGAAATTTTATATTTATAAGGGAAATGATTCCGCTCAACCGGCGGATTAGAACATTGCATCGATCGGGCGCGTAGCCGTTGGTTTGGATTTGATCATTTGCCTAATGCACATCACGTGTTCTGGCCGCAAGAGCCCACCGGTGTCCAAAAATATCTGTGTCTACCATGTTCTGATTCTCATCCTCACAAAAGTCACCGCTCACTACTCTTCTTCATGGATCGATTTCTTCTCTCTCTCCTCTCTCCTCTCTCTCTCCTCTCTCTCTCCTCTCTCTCTCAAGTATCCACACGTCGGCCATTGTTCCATGGTCCATCCTCTCCGCCAATGAGCACGCGCTCCAGCGTCGCGGTCGCCGGCGGCCTCCACCACTACCCGCCCTCTCTCGTACTCCATCTCCTCGATCAACGCCCCCCTTGCTGCTACCGGGTGATGAAGAAGACGACCTGCTCGACACCAACGATGCAGGGCGCCGTCCACTTCTGCGACATTAGTGCTATTGCAAAAAAAAATGTGCAACAAGACTTCTGTTGAAAAAAAAAATCCACAACAAGACATCTGTTGCAAAAAATCGCAACAAAACCTATGTTGCAAAAAAATATCGGCAACATAAGACCTTTGTTGCAAAAAAAAATCGCAACAAAACCTATGTTGAAAAAAATTCCGCAACACAACCTCTATTGCATAAAAGTCCCACAACACAACCTCTCTTACAAATGTTTCTGCAACACGGTCTTTGTTGCAAAGCAGAGAAAAGACGTTACCCCGCTAGATCTGTGTCAGATCCGATGGCTCGCAAGGCGGCGGATCACGCGTAGCAGCCCCCTATTTATAACCAAAGATCTTTTAAAAATCGTGGCTGCTATTTTTTTTGTCTTGTACTAGGTTGCAAAAACGAAAGATTTGTACAGCTGTAGTGTTTCCCTTCCACTTTAAATAAAAAGAAGAAGACATGGCTGTGCAACGAATGTACTGCCCTTGTGCATGTATTTCGTCCCGTTATGCTGCAATAATCAACACTAATAATCTACTTGGGTAAGAAACATCAAGCATTAAAGCTTGAAGATTATTTTCATTTTCTGTTTTTTGCGAGAAACTTTCAATCTATTCATTTTCAATCATGACATTATAAAGAACAACAGAGGTAACAAAAATTACAACCATGTCTGTGGATCACCAAGCGACGACTACAAGCACCGGAGCGAGCCGAAGACACGCCGCCGCCATCGCCCCTCCCTCACTGAAGCCGAGCAAACCTTGTTATAGTAGACAGTCGGAAAGTCGTCATGCTAAGGCCCTATAGGACCAGTGCACCAGAGTAGCTACCATCACCGATGAATACAGTCGTAGATCACAAGAATCGAACCTGTAAACACCTAACCAAAGACGAACGAAGACCAGACCCAAATAGATCCACCGAAGACCAGCACCGACCGAATCCCGCAAGATCCGACGGAGACAAACCTCCACACGCCCTCTGACGATGCTAGACGCATCATCGGGATAAGGATAGAACTTGGGAGACATTATTCCTAATAAGGGACATCGCCGCCTCCATACAGTCCCAACCAAGACGCTGAATCTAACAAGAATGAGAACATGGTCCCTCCCGTCAGCGGGGGCCGAGATCCTCGCAACTCCATGGCCTAGAGGCCATCGGAGATGGGACGGACAGGCGACGGCGCCAAGAGCTTTTCTTGTGGAGGAGGATGAAGGAAATATGCCCTAGAGGCAACAATAAAGTTATTATTTATTTCCTTATATCATGATAAATGTTTATTATTCATGCTAGAATTGTATTAACCGGAAACATAATACATGTGTGAATACATAGACAAACATAGTGTCACTAGTATGCCTCTACTTGACTAGCTCGTTGATCGAAGATGGTTAAGTTTCCTAGCCATAGACATGAGTTGTCATTTGATTAACGGGATCATATCATTAGGAGAATGATGTGATTGACTTGACCCATTTCGTTAGCTTAGAACTTGATCGTTTAGTTTGATGCTATTGCTTTCTTCATGACTTATACATGTTCATATGACTATGAGATTATGCAACTCCCGTTTACCGGAGGAACACTTTGTGTGCTACCAAACGTCACAACGTAACTGGGTGATTATAAAGGTGCTCTACAGGTGTCTCCGAAGGTACTTATTGGGTTGGCGTATTTCGAGATTAGGATTTGTGAATCCGATTGTCGGAGAGGTATCTCTGGGCCCTCTCGGTAATGCACATCACATAAGCGTTGCAAGCATTGCAACTAATAAGTTAGCTGCGGGATGATGTATTACGGAACAAGTAAATAGACTTGCCGGTAACGAGATTGAACTAGGTATTGAGATACCGACGATCAAATCTCGGGCAAGTAACATACCGATGACAAAGGGAACAACGTATGTTGTTATGCTGTCTGACCGATAAAAGATCTTCGTAGAATATGTAGGAGCCAATATGAGCATCCAGGTTCCGCTATTGGTTATTGACCGGAGACGTGTCTCGGTCATGTCTACATTATTCTCTAACCCGTAGGGTCCGCACGCTTAACGTTATGATGACAGTTTCATTATGAGTTTATATATTTTGATGTACCGAAGATTGTTCGGAGTTTCAGATATGATCACGGACATGACGAGGAGTCTCGAAATGGTCGATACATAAAGATCGACATATTGGACGGCCATATTCGGACACCGGAAGTGTTTCGGGTGATCTCGAAGAAAACTAGAGTGCCGGAAGGGTTACCGGAATCCCCCGGGGAAGTATTGGGCCTTAGTGGGCCTGAGGGGAGAGAGAGGGCAGCAGCCCAGGAGGTGGCGCGCCCCCTCCCATGGGGAGTCCGAATTGGACTAGGTGAGTGGGGCGCGGCCCCTCTTTCCCTCTCCCTCTCCCTCTCCATCTCTTTCCTTCCCCCTTCTCTCTTCCTAGTTGGACTAGGAAAAAGGAGTCCTACTCCTACTTTGCTGGATCGGAGTTCGGGGATCGTCATCGAGCTAAACGTGTGCTAGAACTCGGAGGTGCCGTTGTTTCGGTGCTTGATCTTATAATGATACTACTAACATCGGTCTTATAATGTAAGACGTTTTTACAAGCTAACATAAATTAAAAAACGTCTTATATTATGGGACTGAGGGAGTAGTTAAGCATCTCTCTTGTCGGTACGTACTAGGAAATTAGCTACGCGCGTGATTTCTTTAGGAGGCGCCTTCCCATGTGAGCTTACGTTTGACCAGCTGCATGCAGATCTGATTAGCTTGCTTGGATCCTGATGATTCGTTGGTTTCCCAAATGGGCTGGCTGGATGTGCTTAGCTCTGCTTCTGAGATGATGTACCATTAGTCCACTATTTATGTGCAGTCTTTTTGGCCTCAGGTCTAGCCATCATGGAAGACGTACACCGCTGTTAGAAATGCTACCAAAAAAACGGCTAAAAAACTTCTTTTGCAGTAGTGTTCTGTCTTTACTGTCCTAGCCTTTAGTTCTTTTTTATTTTTTTGGAAAAATAGGCAGTAGTGTGTGACCACACATACACGAGCGTGTCCGTCGGGAGTCCTCGTTGGCGCCTTATACGCCCCTTTTGCCTGGTGGCGCTCACGTCCAACTTACTTGGGCCGGCCCATTTAGCAGATTCAGATTCCCTTCGTTCGATTGCTTCGCTCGTTCGATTCAATTGACCGTTGATCGTTCAGCTGAGTTGACCGCGTTGATCATTAAACTTTTGACTGCTTCACTGTTGAACATGTTGTCTTTTCAAAAATAATTTTTTTAAAAAAAGTTCCTTGATTTGAAAAAGTTCATTGATTTTGAAAAAAGTACATCATTTTTTTGAAAAAGTTCATCGATTTGAATAAAAAGTTCACAACTTTTAAAAAAAGTCATTGATTTGAAAACAAATGTTCACCTATTTTGAAAAAAGTTCATTGGATTTGAAAAAAGTTAATCGAACTTGAAAGATAGTTCATCCAATTTGGAAAAAAATTCATC
>NW_025238577.1:0-4195 GCF_018294505.1 Triticum aestivum
GGAAGAATAGGCTAGGGAGCCCAAATAAGAAAACGGTGACGTTTTGTAGACGTTTGGGGATGATCCGGATACAACGGTGGCGACAGCTCGGTTCGGGTTTCGGACAACTTTCGGACGCGCGCGAGGAGGGTCGCGGGCTGACGAGAGAGGTTAGGTAGGGCCTGGTGGTGAGAGGTAGTGAGTTGTGCAGACGGTCTCGAGCTGAGAGAAGAGAAGAGAGGAAGGCCCGGCGACTATTTCCGGAGACCGAAAACGTCCGACGTTTTGACCGGCTACTATTGCCGCTATATTTATCCGTTGGGGCGTCAAACGAACTCCGATTGCGATGAAACAGGACAGGCGGTCTGTCTACACTATAATAAGACCGCACGTCAACTCTCATCCCATTCCGAGAACATTTTCCGGCCACTTATAAAATACTATTTCGGACATGCCGCGGGCGCGTGCAAGTGTGTCTGGGCTCAGAACGGACAACGGAAGGAACGAGGAGACCGGGACGGATGCAAGTTTTGAAAACATGATGATGCAATGCACATGATGACATGATGAAATGCAACACGCAAGCCAAAAGACAACGCAACAACATCGAATAACTGCACGACACCTGGCACATCGGTCTCGGGGCGTTACAACACTCCACCACTATGAGAGGATCTCGTCCCGAGATCTAGAATGGCACCGGAGGGGCAACGGAAAAGAAAGAGAAGAGGTAAACTAAGTTGCTCCTTTGACGAATGAGTGAAACCAAAGAACCTTGCGAGGTTGAACTAATTCGAGAAAAGAATAGAACGAAGGAGAACAAAGTCGAAAACACTCCGTTAGAAACTAGGGACAAAGAGCATTGCGAAACCTTGAGGTTGAAGGGAAGATATATATTGAAAACGCGCCGGTTAAGGAAGGGGATCAAGGAAGACCAAATTCGAACAGCACTCCGGTTGAAAAAGTGATACAAGACTAGATAAGATGGAAAAAACTTGAGCAGAGGACACGACACTCTGGTTAAATGGATAAGCACGAAAAGAACATGATCTTTGACAAACGAGATGATGGGTTGAAAAAAGCAACATCACAATGACTCCGGAACGAAGGGAAACAAGATCTTGAGAGATCACAGATACAACAAATGCTAGAATGGAGTTGTTGAAAACCAACAACGAAAAGAATAATCTTGATATGGTCTTATGAAATACATCTCAAATTATGAGATGACAACCTGCCACTCACGGGAAGAAGAATTGGATTGATATGAACGAGGAGACGAGAAACTTATTTCACCGGGAGGATAAATGAAGAACTTGGGTCATTTATAAGCACCATAGACAGCAACAAACCTTAGGGAAGGCTTTAGGTGGAAAATAACCCAAGATAATTCCAATGAATAGGTTGATGGATTTAAAATATCTCATTCTTGATAACTTGTGACTCACGAAGCAACGAAGGGAAATTATCAAGACGGACATAATACCACCTCCAAAGATACGGTAGAAAGAAATTGCACTCCGGATAGCAAGATGAAGAATGCTTGAGTTTCTTAGAAAAGAATCTCGATGAACACTTCAAGAAGAAATATAAATCCTTGATGAACCATCATGTAGAGCCTCCATGAAGAACTCCGGTAATAAAAGGATGATAAAAAGAAAGAGAAGTTGAAACACAAGGTGAAGCCTTGCGATGATTTAGATGGAGCTTCGCGACGAGATAATGCGGAAAACTTAGAACTCCAGAAGAAAGATGAACAACAAGCAGCCAAGAATTTATTCCTCCTGAACAAACTCTGAAGGAAAGGATTAATCACTTGGATGAAACCAAAATAAGAATTATGTTATGCGTATCATTCACCAATTTAAATTGATGACAATCAACGGATTTGCATACTACTTATTCTCGTAGAAAGGATTAAAAGAGATATGCGCAAGCTTGGGAAGGTCTTCAACGAACCACCGGTAGGATTGGAACAACAAATGAATTGATATGATAACGAAGGAAGTGAAATCTTGAACGAACCACCGTAAGAATTGAAAATGATCGAAGTAGGGGTGCATCACCGGTAAGAATTAGCAAATGAACGAAGGTGCTTGAGACAAACTAGATACATGAGAACGAAGAGATCAAGAACTGATTAGAGGATATTTGATTGATGCGCCGGCAAGATAGGAGAATGATAACTGGCAGCTGAGAATGAATAAACCTGAATTGATGGACTCCGGATAACAAACTGAGAAGACTATTGAATTACTCCGGATAGGTGAAAAGAATTCTCACGATCAAAACAATTACGAGAGGATGGCAACAAGCTAGAATCACGAATCTTGAAGAGAATGGAGCAAGATTAAAGAGAAACTCTTCTTCGGTCTTCAAAATGACGAGAAACATCACCAAGAATTATTTAGACACTCCGGAAGAATCAAAACGAAGAGGTTGAGCCAACGATGAAAAAAATTTGAAAGATCTTGGAGAAAAAGCATTTGACTGATGATAACTCATTCTTACGTCAAACTTGGAGAAGAATTTAGGATAGCTCTGGGAAAATAGAAGAGTCAGGTAAGATCCTGGGAAAAGACCTGTGGGTTAGGGCCCACTCAAAAGAAGCACCGTTGAAATGATTTAAAGAGAGAGATTTTACCGGTTGAATTAAATGACTTGAATAAGATAGGACCTCGAAATAGCTTGAATGGATGCAAAGTGAAAACACAAATGTTCAAAATATCTACAGCACTCCGGAACAATTAAATAGCGAGAAGTGAATTATTATGAGGTGCACCGGTATGAGAATGTATTTAAAATGAGAAAAAGGGGATATAATCGACAAATCTTGACTTGAATCCACCGGAGAAGAGAAAGGAATGAGGAATGACGAACTTGAAGCTCCATTAGAATCTTCATGAGAATCACCGGATAAGAACATTGACGGAAAAGAATGGAGAAACTTCCCATCAATAAAATGGATACTCGATTAAGAAATCTGAGTCCTTGAAGAAAAAGGGGTGGGAGGGCGGGAAAACAAAAACAACTTGGGACGGATGAAACAAACACCGTTGAGAGAATTGAGAGGTGATCTTGCGGGTGTTGAAAATGAACGGATCCACTTGAAGAGAAGCACACCGGTTAAAAGGATTGACATGACAAACTCGATGATCGAGAAGGATTAGTATTCACATAGAAGTATGAGAACACCATTTGGGGAAGGTATGGAATCAACATTTGACTTCGAAGCAACTCGAATACCACCAATAAAACAAAACAAAAGATTGGCTTGCAAAATAAGCCGGAACAAACATATGATAGAGATTTCGTTCGAAGTTTTCGTGGTGGGGCCTACACGGGCTCGATCGTACAGCATCATCATGTACAAGGTAGTGCACATGACATACGAAGTGTCCCCGAGTCGGCATAGCCAAGGACTCTTTAAGACACAACGAGACCACTGTAAAATCGACCGTGAATAGGCGGACCACTAGACGTCGAACCCCAATTTCATATCATACATCCGTCGAAAAGATATCCTAAGAGCTACTTGAATTCCCACCTATGAAACTCCCGAAATTTTCAGGTTATGCAATCAGGTGTTGGGGATACAGGGGAAGCATAATATCTCACCCAAACTAGCAAATCCTACATCCAGCTGTATCCATCCTTCAACACATAACCAAGAAACCTTCGGAAATCATCTACCTCAACCTTCGAAAATCATCCGTTATACAAGTTATGGCAATACTCCCGAACTCCCGCCCCAGTACTGGGTGGCGTCGAGGTTATCTCACCAACGAACTGCATAAAAGAGATTTTCGATGTCGGCGTACTAAACTCAGGTATTCCAGAACTGCAACGATAAAATTATGATGACAACACCTCAGAGCTCAACTCCCCGGGACACTTCCACAAAACCCCTGACAGGAGGCACCAAGACAATGTTCTCATCATAAAACCATCGGAACGATTCCAAGATACCCGCGTGATCCTAAAATTTTTTTTAGTGAAATTTGAGAAGAGAAGAGTCAAAACTCTACGTCAGGATGCCTTACCAGAGCGATGAAGAGACTGGGGAGTAAAAAGAATTCCTAACTCTCCGATATATAATTCCTAAATGACTCAAAACATTTTTCTAGACACAACTCGGCCGCTAAAAACGATCAAGCAATGGGGCTCCTAAGGTCGGGGAAGGCTCTGATACCAACTTGTAACGCCCTCGATGCGG
>NW_025238578.1:0-4194 GCF_018294505.1 Triticum aestivum
AGACGTTGTTGGGACTGGAGAAGACAATGCCCATAGGTGGGATTTGTGCTGGTCTTGTGAGTCGTATTCATCACTGGAGAACTCGGAAAAGAACGAGCTCGTTGATGGTGGAGGTCACTTTTATTTGGGTATCTTTTGATGCTGCAAAAGGTGTTTGAATAGGGATTTTGCGTGTATGTTAAACAGGGATTTCTTTAATGCTTCAAAAGTGTTTCTATGATGCTTGGTGTGTTCTTTTTTATAAATGCTGACAGGTTTTTACGTTATGTTGCAAGTTGGCAACCAAATGTGATTTGGTACATATTTCTTTTTGCTACACGAACGTGTTCGAAATATGGCAGTATTTTTTCACGAGTTTTACATATTCACGAGAAATATTCACAAAGATATTGCAACTTGATTTAACTCGTTTTTTGTAAAAAAGTAGAAATCAAGTACTAACATTATCATTTAGGAACGAGCGAGAGAATAAAACTATTATCAATTATATGGGAAAGATATAATCAATTATCATTTAGGAAAGATATGGAAAAGAGTGTACAACACACACAGAGTTGGACAACCACGGCAAAGAAAATAAAACTATAATCTCACAAGAAAAACCCACAGTCTTCCACTTGTCTAGCTCAGCCATGATCTCATCAAGAAGACGCTCCTCCAACTTTGTCGTTTTGTTGAATACCCGATTGTTGCGCTCAAGCCAGATGAAGTGAAAGACAAAAGGCATTAGAGAGTGAAATTATCATTGCTTCCTAGACCACACACATACTAGACGACGCAATCCACCAAGACTCCAGCTCAGCCGACGCGGAAGGGGCAAGATCAGGATGTCTCAACCCAGAGAACACCTCAAACCAAATGACACACCAAAAGTTTCAGACTCCTACAAACACACGGGGCTCACATCTGTGCTCACAAGGCCATGCCTCAGCCTTTGATCCCCAGTCCAAATAGCGATTCCGCGTAACCTTCCACGCAAAAAAATGCACTTGAGGGGTGCTTTGCTCTTTCAAACTGGGACATAGAGAGGCCAATGGGTTAGCCTCTCGAAGAAAGAGAAATATGCGGAGCGGGCCCAAAAAGATTTATCGGCAGTCCAACTCCATACACAATATTCAAGGGTTGAATCATTTGGATGGCATTCTACAATTGGAAAAAATAAGCCGTAGCGCAAAGAGAGAGACCGTCCACACCATCCCTCATCCACGAGTATTAATATTATGATAATTATTAGAGGTTGGGGTGCCCATTGGGGCACCTCCAGACCGTACAGTGGCTTCCCAACTTGTCCCAATTTCGTTTTACGGGGCCTTTTTTTTGACACATGCCCTGACGTAGCTTGTGGGGATCTGAATCTCTGCCTTCCCCGCTCCCCTCTTTCTTCACAATTAGTTAGCATCCGCCGTCATCCTCTTCTGGTCCAGCCGGTATCATGTGCTCGGAATAAAATCTAGCAGTGCAGAATATAATGCACAACTTATTATTTTTAGCAGTGAACAAATCATAGTTCCAGCTGAGAAAAAAGCTAAATATGTATTGTTTTCATGACTAAAGCAGCGTCAGCACCCTGCATATCTTGAACACTGAACACGGTAACACAGCACTGACAACAACTTGATGTAACAAATTACATTTATAATCATTTGGCAAGGTAGTAAGTTTCTGAACCCGAAGCACATTAGCTTTAGACAAGCTAAACAAGGCAGTAGCAGAACCAATTGTCCAAAATCCCCACTGGAATAATTACATATAGCTGGCATACCAAAGTATAGTAAAGTGAAGATAATCCTTCAAAACAAGAAATGTCTCTATCTACATATGGATGGATCTTCTTTCTTTGAGCCTGCTTTCCTAGACAAAAAGAATCACAAATTACTCTTGGACCTGATTCAGCCCGCATTATGCGTGTGTTTAAGCATGTGCGTCAGCGTAGAAAAATGTATGTTTCAAGATGATGGGGCCATTTTGAATTTGTTGTGTAGTTAGTAGTTACCCATGGATGAGTTTTACTTCATTAAATTCAAACTGATCAAACATAGCTTGAGAAATAGTAATAAAAAATAGACTATATACGAAGGTCTGAGACTCCCATTTGGAATAGTCACTATTATATCTCCGGCTATGGCTTAAATCTGGATATGCTAATAGTACACGAATTTTGTGCCAATGGTTGACTTTTTCAGAAACTTTAGTAGACTTGTAGATGAGAAACGACACTCTAACATGCATGATATAGCTCAGAGGTTGTGATTGTCTATACCTGATGCTGGTAACAAGACCATTTAGAACCCCCAAAGATTAGCCTAACAGAATACTTGCAAAACCATTACACTCGAATAGTTTCTGGATCAGAAAGTTCCAAGGCAATGGAAATTTTTGACAGACAGACACTACATTGTAAGTCCGACACTGGCCACTTCCGGACCCAATTCACTTGGTGGGGTAAAAAATGACGCTAACAACTCACACTCTGTATCTGATCTGAGGCAGCGGAGCACACCATCAGTCGACTGTTAGAGCATCTCTAACAGCTGCCCTATATAGGGCAGGATAAAACCTGTCATATAGGGCAGAAAAATGGCTAAAAACGGCCTCCAACTGCTGCCCTATCTTGGGCATTTGGCCAAAAAATTTTTAGGGCAGTGCCCCATATTTGGCCCAAGTGTTGTATATTTGGGGCAGGACACACATTGCCCTATATCCCAGCAGCCTCGCGCGCGCACGCCAACTGCCATCCGGAAGTTTCATCCCCTCCCGATCCCCTTTCTAGCCCCACTATCGCTGGCCGATTCCGGCCATAATCCAGCGAAATCCTGCGCCGCCGCTCACCGGCACGGCTTCCCCACGACATTCCGAATCGATTCCCCTCCATCGCCGGCCGTTCCCGACACCCTGCTGGCCTCCCCGCGCGCACCCGAAGGTTGCAGGACCTGTAGGTTGCAGGAGACTGAAGTCGGCCGCCCTTGGATGCTGGAGCGGCTGCGTGCTCAGCTGGCGAGCCTGGAGGCGCGGGAGGTTGGAGGGGGCCAGGGGTGGCCGAGCTAGCCGGGAGGTTGGAGGGGGACGGTTTGTTTCTCTGCCAACAGCAGTATGATCATGAGATCCTCGAGCGTGCTCACATGTCCCAGTGCAATCCCATCTCCACACCTGTAGACACCAAACAGAAACTCTCGGCTGCTGATGGTTCTCCCTTCTCTGATCCATCCCTCTATCGCAGCCTTGCCGGCGCCCTTCAGTATCTGACTCTCACCCGGCCGGACATCTCCTACGCTGTCCAACAGGTGTGCCTCTTCATGCATGCTCCACGAGACACTCATTTTTCGCTCATCAAGCGCATCCTCCGATACATTCAGGGCACATCTCATTATGGTCTCCAACTATTCAAGCAATTCACCACAGATCTGTTTGCGTATTCTGACGCCGATTGGGCCGGCTGTCCAGACACTCGGGGCTCTACCTCGGGCTTCTGCGTCTTCCTCAGCTCCAATTTGGTTTCTTGGTCCAGCAATAGGCAACCGACAGTCTCCCGCTCCAGCGCCGAGGCCGAATACAGAGCTGTCGCTAATTGCGTCGCTGAATCCTGCTGGCTGCGGCAGCTACTTACCGAGCTTCGCCACCCTCCTCGCCAAGCTACAGTTGTCTACTGCGACAACGTCAGTGCGACGTACTTATCGTCCAACCCGGTTCAACACCAGCGCACCGAGCATGTCGAAATCGACCCCCACTTTGTTCGCGATCGAGTTGCTCTCGGTGAGGCCAAGGTTCTACATGTGCCTACGAGATCACAGTTCGCCGATGTGTTCACGAAGGGGCTCCCATCTTCAGTTTTTGTTGATTTTAGGTCCAGTCTGAACATTCTACCGAATAGGGTTCAGACTGTGGGGGGTGTTGAATAATTGTAACGTTGGTTCTGTTACAACAGCTAGACCTAGTCTTTAGCATAGCCAAGTCATAGCCATGCACGCTCCTGCGAGAGCCCCTGCATGCGTGCCCATGATCGTTAGCACGATCTGATCCACAAGTGTATCTCGTGTATAAATTATGTGCTTCGGCTATGCAATGAAGTTCAGTTGAGCCTCACTATTCTTCTTGTTTTCCTTTTGCTGTGGTGACACGTTTTTTCTGCGTTATACTGCAACCAGATGGGACTTGGTACATATTTTATTTTTGCTACTACAATTAAGAATACATACG
>NW_025238579.1:0-4193 GCF_018294505.1 Triticum aestivum
TACCCACTGTGGAGGTAGTAACATAGACTAGTCACATATGCATGTTACTACTCTAAGTTACTCCCCATTGTGACTAGTCTTACAATATGTTAGCTTTTGTGTGCCTACTAGCTTCGGTGGGCTAGAAAAACCTTGCTAGCTCAGGAGAGCTAGATCAGCTCGCTTCCGACGGCAAACTTCGCGTACTACCTCCGTCCTGGTTTATTGGTCCCCATTGTATTTCGTGTCAAATTTTGAATATAGATTGAACTAATAAAATGTTCATGCATGTCACAAAAAATTATATCATTGAAAACTATGTTCAAATATGAATCCAATGATATAATTTTTGTTGACATGCATTAACATTTTTTTAGTTAAATCTTTGGTCAAAATTTGGCACAAACTACAAAGGGGACCTATAAACCAGGACGAATGTACTAGTAGTAACATAGACTAGCAACATATGCATGTTGCTAGTCTAAGTTACTCACCACTATGACCAGCCTAAGCAATGTAACCAAATGCTTACTCTGCCTTGTTGTCTCCCCTGGAAACCCAATGCATGGAGCGCAACTACGCGTTGATCAGTCAAGAAATCAAAGTCGGCTTGCATGCGAGTTAATACGTGGCCCTGCATGGTAGCTAAAACGACATCTCTTAGTTGTTGGGATTAATTGTTGTGTTTAGAGACATAAATCATGGCTTTGATTGGAGGAAGGACCGGTCAAGTTTCTCCTTCTCCTCCAATCTGCTTGCACCTTGGTCTCGCTACACCTTCTAACGTGACTAATTACACCTAGACGGAGGGAGTAGTACGAGATACAGTGGCACACTGACTTAGGTCAAATACAAGTGCCCAAAGTTGTGTGCATGTTATAATAAGGATTCACTTAAAATAGTACGTGTGTGAACAGAGGGATCAATTGGACAGTGTTCACGAGCAGTAGCGAGATGTGTGAGGTAAGATACACCACTGGCGCTTTTAATTTTTCTTATTAATTTGTTTGTTTCACCCTCTGACTGGTGGGACCCAACATACCACGTGGAGAGAGGAAAGGTGACTAAGGTTGCATTATTTCTGTACTACCAACACTGCTTTAAATCCCAAAAGACCTTACCAACAAAGTCACATGACATGATTATGATTTAAATCCCAATGACTCGCACGCAAAAAAAACACAGCATGCTTGTCACACGAATGCAGGAACGTATAAAAGGTTATTTTCCTCTCGTTGAACATAACGAGAGGGTGGTGTAGCTGGTTAGCATGTTCGCTCATCAAACTTGAGGTCTCGGGTTGGATAACTACACTTGAGCATAATTTTGTTTTTGTTCGACTTCTTTCTTCCACCCAATGATAGTTAGGCCCTGCATGACAGAGAGAGAAAGTGATCTGGGGCGGTGCCAGGAGGATTCTTTGACTAGTCAAAATGGATGGATATGGAGCTATACGATCTCGTAGTGACCGTATAATCACCTCATCATGTATACGCTGCAGCCTCGGCGCTTGTTTTCTAGGGTTTGCACTCTTCACACTTTCTCTCCAGTATATATATACACGCTGGAGCCTCAACGCTTGTATTTGCTCTCTTCACACTCTCTAACCCTCTCCACATCCACACAAGATTTCGTTTGCCTCTCTCTTCTCCCCTCACTGCTGGTCAAAGAGTCGGCAGGATCCGTCCGCAGGGAAGGGAAGGAGGCTTAACGCTGTCGCCGTTGGCGAGGGGGGGGATCCACTACCGGTGCACTATTCTCTTTCACCCAGCGGCAGCGTGGGAGGGCCTCCGACCCCTTCTTCCTCGCCGTCGTACATAGTGTGGGCCGAACGGCCTCCGGTCGCCCACCGAACCACACCCCAAGAACCTTACGGTATAATTTTTTCCACTCTAGCTACATGTGAGCTTTTTCCGCTTCTGCACTAGAATCTAGGTGTTGGATCAAACAGGAAAGTTGTGGGGAAAGTTGTATAGCATGAATCTAGGACGTGGTTCAAAGAGGAAAGGAATGGTGGAAAGTTGTATAGCATGAATCTAGGACGTGGTTCAAAAAGGAAAGGAAGGGGGAAAGTTGTGGGGAAAGTTGTATAGCATGAATCTAAGACGTGGTTCAAAGAGGAAAGGAATGGGGGAACGTAGTGGGGAAAGTTGTATAGCAAGAATCTAGGACGTGGTTCAAAGAGTAAAGGAAGGGGGAACGTACTAGTACAGGCTGGCTATCCAGCACCTACGTTGGTCGAAAAGGGAAAACAATGACAAACACAGTACACACATCTGTAACGAGATGATATTTTTGTTCTGGGGGACAAGGCTATAGAGTTTGAGCATGACTAGTTTTGTGGTGCTCACATAGGGAAATGTGTCTAAAGATAACAAAACTGGGACCAACACAAATATGCTCCTTGGTTGTTTGTTCTTTGTTGCAACAGACTGTGCATCACCCCTTCATACATCGGTAGATGCACATGGTGCTGGTGTGTCCATTGTTCCGTGCAACTCTTTAGCTGTTGTTAATCTAAGACCCTGTTTGGTTAAAAAGTCCCTAGTCCCTACCTGCTTGGTTCCAGGGACTAAACATGGACTAGAGGTTATTAAATAACATGCTAAAAGACCATGTCACCCCTAGTAATGAACTAATAGAGACAAGGTGTGATGCGGGGTAGGGGCAACTGTTGGAAAAAGTACCAAAAAGACTCCCTCAGGGTCTTCTTTCTTTAGTCCCAAATGCCCACTTTTAGTCCCTAAAAGTCCCTCCTGTTTGGTTTAGATGGGACTGAGAAGGACTTTTTTTAGTCCCTACACCAAAAAGTCCCTTTAAAAAAACACCCTCTAATAATGCCGCTGGAAAATTGATGCAATGCCATAGTTAAAAGCAAATTACATGTTTAACGAATTTTATTGTTAATATAATCTATCTGTTAATATTAATCAATGCCACCGTTTGAGAAATGCTACTGTCTTGCTTTCTTTCCCAGTTAGATACGTTAGATGCTTCTTTTGTTGGCTTCTGTGTCATCCACCGTTATTGACCACTAGTTGTTTCCTTTGCAGCTCTGTGTAAGCAGGGTTATCTACTTCACCTCGTCGCTATTGTGACCTTTTGTTGCACTGCACAAAACACTTCTGTTTGAAGAGTGTTTTGTGTAGTTCAACCAAAATGTCACACTGACAACATTGCTTGATTGCTTGATCTTAGTGGAACTGCACAAGAGGAGATCTTACTTCCTATCCTTGTTGGCAAATTTGGTTTAGATCTTCTTCTTGTGAGTTGTTTGAATTCCGCATCATGAGAGATGAGTACTAGCTTTCTTTCACATGATTGTGTAGTGTGCTTTCATATGTTGTGCTACTTGTAAGGTAATGTTGCTTGATTTTAGTGAACTACACAAATGGAGACAAGACTTACAATCTGTATGTGCACCGTAATATCCCATTGAGGTAAGATAAGGATATTTCACAACTGTTGGCCTGTATTTTGCCACTTTCATCAGAAAATTAATGTCGTTGTTTAGTGCTATACTTGTGCTCCCTAATTGACATGCCAAATCTTACATTGAAGGCGAAGCTTATATGTTATTGAACCAAGTGATGAAGGGGAAGAACAAGCGGAAGAAAAACAAAAATCAACTCCCGGTGCTATAATGAAGCACTAGAACTGTGATGACACAAGTAATGATATAGTTTTGCATCTTAATTTATTGCTATGGCTGGAACGAGCAATTGTTTTGCCACTGATTTGATGCCACTCTTAATGTAATATGTAATTATCTCTACTTGTGCAAATAGGGATCTTCTTTGAAGATACCATATATTTTAATGGAACTACACAAGAGGATGTTGGAAACATTAAACTAATCGAGGAGTATATAGTAAGCATGACAACCACAGTAGATAATAACAGATGGTTCCGGAGAAAGTGCTTGATCTATATGCTCTACACAATAAGCCTCCTGACAAAGTTTGGTACTCGCCCACAGATTTCATCCATATGATTGAGCTTTGTCATCTCTATTGGTGTTGTGCTAATATTAAGATACTGTCATGAGAAAGTGGTATTGTCCTTGAGAAGTGCTTCATCTGTGCTGTTTTAAATATTTCCTTTCCTTTTTTCCGAGCATACAGAGATGCTAGCATTTAGTTGTCCTCTTGTCTTTTCACAACAGGATCATCCTCCTCTGAAGAAGAATATGGAGTACATGAAGTGACTTGTTC
>NW_025238580.1:0-4193 GCF_018294505.1 Triticum aestivum
CATGGGCCCTAGGGGGTGGCGCCCAGCCCACTTGGGGCTGGTTACCTTCCACCTACAGCCCATAGGGCCCTCCGGGGTAGGTGGACCCCCGGAACCCCTCTGGTGGTCCCGGTACAATACCGGTATACCCTCGAATATTTCCCATGACCGTATGATGACTTCCCATATATAAATCTTCACCTACGGACCATTCTGGAACTCCTTGTGACGTCCGGGATCTCATCCGGGACTCCAAACAACATTCGGTAATCACATACAAATCTTCCTTATAACCCTAGCGTCATTGAATCTTAAGTGTGTAGACCCTACGGGTTCGGGAATCATGTAGACATGACCGAGACAGCTCTCCGGCCAATAACCAACAGCGGGATCTGGATACCCATGTTGACTCCCACATGTTACACGATGATCTCATTGGATGAACCACGATGTCGAGGATTCAAGCAATCCTGTATACAATTCCCTTTGTCAATCGATACGTTACTTGCCCGTGATTCGATCGTCGGTTTCAATCTCGTTACCGGCAAGTCACTTTACTCGTTCTATAATGCATGATCCCATGACCAACTACTTAGTCACATTGAGCTCATTATGATGATGCATTACCGAGTAGGCCCACAGATACCTCTCTGTCATACGGAGTGACAAATCCCAGTCTCGATTTGTGCCAACCCAACAGACACTTTCGGAGATACCTGTAGTGCACCTTTATAGCCACCCAGTTACGTTGTGACGTTTGGTGCACCCAAAGAATTCCTACGGTATCCGGGAGTTGCACGATCTCATGGTCTAAGGAAATTATACTTGACATTGGAAAAGCTCTAGCAAACGAACTACACGATCTTGTGCTATGCTTAGGATTGGGTCTTGTCCATCACATCATTCTCCTAATGATGTGATCCTGTTATCAATGACATCCAATGTCCATAGTCAGGAAACCATGACCATCTGTTGATCAACGAGCTAGTCAACTAGAGGCTCACTAGGGACATGGTGTGGTCTATGTATTCACACATGTATTACGGTTTTTGATCAATACAATTATAGCATGAACAATAGAAAATTATCATGAACAAGGAAATATAATAACCATTTTATTATTGCCTCTAGGGCATATTTCCAACAGGAGTACCGGAAGCGTGGAGACAAAGCTCGAAGTGATGGAACAACATGTTTTCAAGTGCCTAGGGATGGTGGAGCGCGGACTTAACGCGAACCAGATAATGATCATGGAGTTCACCAACAACCACAAGCTGGACGCCAAGAACACTGAGGAGACCATCTTCAAGCTTCATGAGAAAATCGAGCACCTCCAAGCCCAGATCTATGACCTGCAAAATTAAAACTGTGAGTATGAATATAGATTCAAGAGGATGATTTTGACTACAGATTTGAGGATACTGGAGACTCGATCATACTTCTATGATGGTGAGCCTATGCCTTGGAAGATGGACGACAAGCCTACATCATCAACAACTCCTTCACCATCTCCGAGGACATAATCACATGGGTATGGGCACTCCCCTTGGCAACTGCCAAGCTTGGGCAGTTGCCCCGATATCGTATCACCATCACACTCCTATCTTTACTATTTTACTTCGTTCGATCCTTTTGGTAATATCTTGATCTAGTAGAATAAAGTTTTGGTATGAATTAGTTTTCAGTTTTGCTTTGTGATCCCTCTATGTAATCAAGTCCGTGAGCAATCTATAATAAAGATTAGTGTTGAGTCAAGGGCTTTGCTATCTTGCTATGATCTTAAGTGCATAAAAGAGTAAAAAGAAATAAACGAGATCATATTGATCTTATGGATAGTAATGACTTCACATATAGAGAGTATGAGGCTTAAAAGTTGTTGAGAATTGGCAAACATAGTTTTGGTCATTGTTGCAATTAATAGGAAGTAATAAAGAAAGAGAGGTTTTCACATATAAATATACTATCTTGGACATCTTTTATAATTGTGAGCACTCGTTAAAGTATGACATGCTAAAGAGTTGATGTTGGACAAGGAAGACAACGTAATGGGTTATGTTTTCTCACATCTCAATTAAAGTATATTGTCATGGATCGTCCAACATGTTGAGCTTGCCTTTCCCCCTCATGCTAGCCTAATTCCTTGCACCAAGTAGAGATACTACTTGTGCTTCCAAATATCGTTAAACCCAGTTTTGCCATGAGAATCCACCATACCTACTTATGGATTGAGTAAGATCCTTCAAGTAAGTTGTCATGTTGCATGCAATAAAAATTGCTCTCTAAATATGTATGACTTATTAGTGCGGAGAAAATAAGCTTTATACGATCATGTGATATGGAAGTAATAAAAGCAATGGACTGCATAATAAAGGTTCATATCGCAAGTGGCAATATAAAGTGACGTTCTTTTGCATTAAGATTTCGTGCATCCAACCATAAAAGCACATGGCAACCTCTGCTTCCCTCTGCGAAGGGCCTATCTTTCACTTTATGTCTTTTACTTTATGCAAGAGTCAAGATGATCTTCACCTTTCCCTTTTTCATTTTATCCTTTGGCAAGCACCTCGTGTTGGAAAGATCTTGATATATATATCCAATTGGATGTAAGTTAGCATGAACTATTATTGTTGACATTACCCTTGAGGTAAAAGGTTGGGAGGCAACACAATAAGCCCCTATCTTTCTCTGTGTCCGATTAAGACTCCAGAACCATAAGTATTGCGTGAGTGTTAGCAATTGTGGAAGACTAAATGATAGTTGAGTATGTGGACTTGCTGAAAAGCTCTATTATTGACTCTTTCCGATGTTATGATAAATTGCAATTGCTTCAATGACTAAGATTGTTGTTTGTTAGTTCTCAATCAAGTTTATGAATCATACTTGACATTGTGAATAGATTAGTACTTGAGCATAAGAAATCATATGACAATCTAGGGCTCCAGTGGAACCTTGGCGGAACCAATCTAGGGCTCCGGCGGAGCTGTTCTGTCGGGGAAACTTCCCTCCGGGAGGGGGAAATCATCACCATCGTCATCACCAACAATCCTCTCATCGTGAGGGGCTCAATCTCCATCAACATCTTCACCAGCATCATCTCCTCTCAAACCCTAGTTCATCTCTTGTATCAAATCTTTGTACCAAAACCTCAGATTGGTACCTGTGGGTTGCTAGTAGTGTTGATTACTCCTTGTAGTTGATGCTAGTTGGTTTATTTGGTGGAAGATCATATGTTTATATCCTTAATGCATATTAATACCCCTCTGATTATGAACATGAGTATGATTTGTGAGTACTTACATTTGTTCCTGAGGACATGGGTGAAGTCTTTCTATTAGTAGTCATGTGAATTTGGAATTCGTTCGATATTTTGATGAGATGTATGTTGTCTCTCCTCTAGTGGTGTTATGTGAACGTAGACTACATGACACTTCACCATTATTTGGGCCTAGAGGAAGGCATTGGGAAGTAATAAGTAGATGATGGGTTGCTAGAGTGTTTGAAGCTTAAACCCTAGTTTATGCGTTGCTTCGTAAGGGGCTGATTTGGATCCACTTGTTTCATGCTATGGTTAGGTTTACCATAATACTTCTTTTGTAGTTGCGGATGCTTGCAATAGGGGCTAATCATAAGTGGTATGCTTGTCCAAGAAAGGGCAGTACCCAAGCACCGATCCACCCACATATCAAATTATCAAAGTAACGAACGTGAATCATATGAGCGTGATGAAAACTAGCTTGACGATAATTCCTATGTGTCCTCGGGAGCACTTTTCTCATTATAAGAACTTGTCCAGGCTGGTCCTTTGCTACAAAAAGGATTGGGCCATCTTGTTGCACCTTATTTACTTTTATTGCTTGTTACCCGTTACAAATTATCCTATCACAAAACTATATGTTACCTACAATTTTAGTTCTTGAAGAGAATACCTTACCGAAAACCGCTTGTCATTTCCTTTTGCTCCTCGTTGAGTTCTACACTCTTACTTATCGAAAGGACTACAATAGATCCCCTACACTTGTGGGTCATCAGCCACCAACTGGGAGTAAAGGTGTTGCGCTAGGAGCAAGGCCCATTGGTCCCTATTCATGTCTGGAACCAAGACCAAAGGGGTGATGTCTGCTAGAACTACGTCGGTATTTCCCCAAAGAGGAAGGGATGATGCGGTATAGCGTCGGTAGGTATTTCCCTCAGTGATGGGAACAAGGTTATCGAAC
>NW_025238581.1:0-4193 GCF_018294505.1 Triticum aestivum
TTCAAAGTCAACAAGGAGAATCAGAGAAAGGGCTGTTTAGTCCACAATCATGACCATGGGAACATTTGTTCGCTTTCTAGGTACCCCCGGATTAGTCATCGCCTTTGAGCTGGGAAAAGCATTTACCCTAAGTTGGCTATTCCTGATTCAGAAAGGAAAGGTATGTTGGTAGACATTGAGTTAGAGATTGAATGAAGGGGCACACTAGAGAAAAGCAAGGACAAGTAGCTAGTTGTCTAATGCTTTCGAGCACGTACCATGGCACTCTTTGATAGAGCATTATCTACAACCCTGAAGCGAACTATGAAAAAGAAATCTAGCATTCTCTTCCAGTAATGAATTGTACCAGGGATTGGTCTCAAAAGGTATAGATACCACCAGAAGCTTGGATAGAAGAAGGAATGTCGACCTACCGCTCCGTGGGCTCTGAACCTTGCTTTTCTATCAAATTCTCAGACACTATAGCTGTGTAAAAACAGTACTCATTTCTCACTAGAAAAAACAACAGTCTTTATTGTTGTGTGCATATTAGTCATGGATTATAGCTTTGAATAGGATAAACTACTTTAGTAACTGTTGGCTATTGCTTGAAACAAGCATTGAAGCAATGGAAAGAAGCGAATGGTTAAGCTAATGCAGCAAGAAAAGGGATGCAACATGTGTCCAAAAATCGGATATGCCCGGTGAAAATTATAAACAAGGCTGGGGTAGGATTTCATACTGCCACAATGCTCTTGATAGAAGGAAGCATGAATACCGAAGGCCTACCTAGTTGAAATAGGAACAACTATGGAAGTCCTCGGCCAAACGAATGTTTCATGGAAAGTCAACAAGGGATTTTCTTAATAACTGGGCGCTTTGATTCTTTGGAACAACTCAATGAATTTAGTAGATCTTTTTAAGAGGCCTTCCATGACCATACATCGAACCTATCCCATTTTGAGAGTACGATGTGTTAGCTGTTCACGGATTAGCTGTACTAGAATGACAACACATATGAGAATCTATACACGATACAGAATGACGACACAACACGCAATCTTATGACTACAATATGGCCTTCATCTTTGACAACAATCATGATAGGCCGCGTATTAGCGTTAGAGAAAGGAAAGGACTTGAGGTCCATCCACCTACAACTAATAAAGCTCCGCCTTTGGGGACTAGAACAACAGATAGGCATTTGAAGGACCAAACCACCTACAAAGGACTTTGACACCCAACCCTTAAGAAGCAGAATCTATAACTTTGGGATACGTATTTATAGACTGCAAAAGATAGATACAATGTTGTAACCCACCATGCATGCAAATCTTAGTTCTATGGACTACTAGTACCAGGAACATCATCTACTACCGTGAAACTCCCGGGGGACGCTTTTCTAACTGGTTTAGCCTCTAGAGTGGGGAGGAAGAACACCCTCTACACCAGGATAACTTACTAATTCAATTAACAAAATGTCCTATTTGCTAGATTTCTAGTCGTTAGCTCTTAGTGAGGATGAATTGCTATCATCTGCGGGCAGCCCTCATTATTGAATTTATCCTCCTTCGATGCAACTAAATTCACTATTGACTTACGAGTTTATGCAGGCTTCATTCCTATATCAACATGTATTATCCGTAGGCTGGTTGTGAGACATCTTCCTCTTAGTGCTACAAATGGCTCCTTCCTGAGTTCTTTATAGCTCTTTCACCTCTTTTAGACTGTTTTGCAATGTTTCGTGCGGGGAACTCTACACTATTGTACTTAGATGCTATTACTTCAAGAAAGTATCGGAAAGCAAAAGGGGTCTCATTCACCGTATCACGTCCAATACAGCTATGCCACAAGTTGACCTAACCAACTGGTAAACAAAACCCAAGTTAACAGATCGTCCTAGGAATAAGATGAACAGAACCATTGAACCATCACCCAATGGAGCAGAGAGCCTTCCTTTAAGAAAGAAATAACTCCCTACAACAACCGTGTTTTGAAACTCGATTCATTATCATACAAGAAATTGGATGACAAGAACCTTCATTCCTACAGAGAGGTTGAAGCTAAGTTTCAAGACCTAGTACGGGCAAAGCGCAGTTCAAAACCGAAAGGATCAAAGAAAATGGAATATCACGAAGGTAAGAACATTCTATTTTTCTTAATTGACAAAGCGAAGGGAGTTATAAACCCTTTTTTCCGAAACCCTATATCGACTAGTTCCCAATGCTCGGCTTCCTACCTCCTCTAACAAAATAAAAGTTAATATCCTCCATTTTCCAACAAGATAATTTCTACAACAAAGGATGTCAACGGAACCGTTTCGGCAAAGGCAAAGCCAGGGAGAAATCCAATAGCATATGGCGATAATGCCATCCCCACCGAATCCTCATCTTCAAAGAATTTTCTTGCAAGGGCCTATCGCGAAAGAACTCAAGCCAAAACTTTTTCATTATCATGTAGTAGATCCTAGGAAACATATGTATGAGATATTTATAGCCCTGCTTCGGCATGGGTATCCGATAAAAGGAGGACGGTTCCTAATCTTTTGATCAGCAAAGGGTTCGATGCATTAGTTTTTGACTATGAACGTGTCAATCAGCTAGATCTACTTGCGGTAAACAGCACCTTCCTTTCCCAGCCAATGGTACGTAAGGCAATGGTTGTTATTGACGTTCAGATCAGGGAATACCCTAGGTTTCGGCTTTTTCCACGGTGCCGTAACGGTAGGTTTCGGCTCCTTGCTACATCCCTTCCGCTCCTACTAAGGACACTACTGAACTGATAGAATTTGCCGAGCGAGCACTACCATAACTTATGGTATCCGACCGGTGTTAAGCATTAGCCATCTAGGGAATGAAACTATGCGACTACCTGCGGTGTCACATGGCTCCATTTATTGAAGAAAAGTATAAGACTACTGCCATTAAGGCAATGAAATTTACGAGGAAGAGTCAGGAGTTTGGTTACGCTAAAGCAAAGGAACAGAGGGGAGCAGCCGCCGCTGCATGGGTCGTGCGCATTATCAAAACCAGGCAATGTAGTCAATGAACAAAAGTTTCATTTACCACTGGGGTTCTTCATATGCACAGTCAGCTTAGGTAACGTCCAGAGGTGTTAATACAAAGCAAGAATTGGATTCTAAGTATTGCCATTTCGTGTTCAGAAGTCTGAAGCACATCATTTGCGGGAAGCAGCGAGGAAGAAAAGCGTACCGTATTGACGGTAGTGCAGAATGATCTCTGTCACGATATCGTACATATCTCCAGAGCACAAACGTATGGTATACAACCGAGTTGCCCGACGTTGGACACAACAAACTTTCGAGCACCCTGTTCATTTAGCCTCTTAATCGATGGAAAGAAAATAGAGGTCTGCAGCAAACAACAGCAAGCGACACTAAACTACAGTAGTAATAAATTTGCAGAACCTTCTGTTAAAATGATAGATTGGAAACCAACACCAACACGTCCAGAAATTCTGAAGGATAAGGTTTCTCTCGTCCAAAGAACGGTAATAAAGGCGAAAGATACTCCAAAATATGTCATTGGATCCAGCTGCAACAATGAAGTCTGTTGTCTTGAAGAAATCACTTGCTACTTCCTCCACCATGTTCTCCAGTATCTGGTCTTTTCGAAGTAGCTTATTAGTTGATAAGCACTAGCTGAGGCATCTAGCAGATGAGGTAATCTCTGCATATAATACCAACCAAGTTGGTTGTTGTTATTACATGCTCTGAGCATTCGGGAAAATGACAGAAACATAAATTGGGTTTCTAGATGCATAAGCACAATTATACAGAAAGCAGTCTCCATTATTCGTATCCGGGAAAGGGTTTGATGAGGACATCAATACAATTGTTACACCCACAGCCCCTGCTGCTATACATACTGGACCAATTACTAGAGCTTGTGCACGCCAACTAAATTACCAGGTACTTTCGTTTCTTGGTAATGATTCTAATGTTCATGAGAATATGATGCTGCCTAAATTGGATACATTTGTTTTGCTTACAAATGAAGGGCCTAGCTTGGAGAAGGATGAACATTGGAGCAAGAACAAGCATGGAGATGATGGCATGCGCAAGGGGAACAAGAACGGAGTTACAAGTGATGATTTCAGGACTTTGAAGCCACCATAATGGGTGCATGAAGCCTTGGACGAAATATACAAGATGCCACTTCATAAATTTCGTCCCGAGGCTATTTTAGGTGCTG
>NW_025238582.1:0-4193 GCF_018294505.1 Triticum aestivum
ATGACAAACACTTGGAAAAACAAATATGGTTAGCGTTAGTGCAAAACCAAGCATTCAAGAGGTGATTCAGCCAACAAGTGACATCATCAAGCATAACATATGGTTTGACAAAGAAGTGTGGCATCGCATGTAAGCATATAAATTGAGCAAAATCAAGGTCATCATGGAAATAAGCATGTAAATGGGATAAGTGAAACACATGAAGTATCTACCTTTAAAAGGTAGAGATACTAATATGTGTGACAAGTGAACAAGCATCTACCTCAAGATCATAGCAAACACACACAAAGTGCTCAACAAATGGTCTATGGTATGCATATGAATTATTCACAATGCCAAATATAATGAAGTGTCTAAACACATGGGTCAAGTGCAAGACAATCCAAGCATAACATGCATAGGGTGCGGTGTAGATATCGTGGGACTCAACACAATGGAAAGAGCAATTGTTCAACATGTGTGAGGCAATCAAGTCAATCATTTGACAATCAAAGGTGCATGGCATACGTGAAGAAATTACATGGTTGCAACCAAACATATGATACGAGCAAGTAATCCACAAGTCCAATGTAGCACACAAGGCATATATGTCATGAGGCATGACAATGTGGCAATGATAAGTCGAAGTAAGAGCACTAGCATGTGTGGAAAGTGTCATGGTGTAGGCAACACATGAAGTATGATCCACATTATGCATGATCATGGTTTGGGTGTTCTCGAAAGAGAAGGATATCACCTCGAAAGCATGTCCTTGTGCGTCCTTCACAATACCAAGGCACAAGCAAAAGTGTTGTAGAAGAAAGTCCTGGTTGAAAGTATGAGGCTCGCTTTCAAGAGCTTGAATGGTCAACTAACATGAAGTAGAAGTCAACATGATTTCGAAAGATCCTACACATGCATAAAACAAATCAAAGAACGTATGTGCATGATAAATAAACACATCATCCATCATGATGGTTCTTGATAACCCACAAGTGTAGGGGATCGCAACAGTTTTTGATAAGTAAGAGTGTCGAACCCAACGAGGAGCTAAAGGTAGAACAAATATTCCCTCAAGTTCTATTGACCACCGATACAACTCTACGCACGCTTGACGTTCGCTTTACCTAGAACAAGTATGAAACTAGAAGTACTTTGTAGGTGTTGTTGGATAGGTTTGCAAGATAATAAAGATTATGTAAAAAAAGTAGGGGCTGTTTAGATAAAGACACAACTAAGTTAGTTTTAGTAAAGAGCTTTTTGTTACGAGAAAGTTATTTGTCCCTAGGCAATCGATAACTAGACCAGTAATCATTATTGCAATTTTAAAAGAGGGAGAGGCATAAGCTTACATACTTTCTCTACTTGGATCACATGCACTTACGATTGGAACTATAGCAAGCATCCGCAACTACTAAAGATCATTAAGGTAAAACCCAACCATAGCATTAAAGTATCAAGTCGTCTTTATCCCATACGCAAACAACCTACTTACTCGGGTCTGTGCTTCTGTCACTCATGCCACCCACCATAAGAAACTCATGAACATATTGCAAACCCTACAGCGGGAATCCCGCACGCTTGCGCGACACGGAGAGCACCATAAGAAAGCACCAATAATAAAACATGCAACTCAAAACCAATCATGATCATCAAATAACCCATAGGACAAAACGGATCTACTCAAACATCATAGGATAGCCATACATCATTGGGGAATAATATATAGCATTGAGCACCATGTTTAAGTAGAGATTACAGCGGGTAAGAGAGAGGTTACACCGCTGCATAGAGGGGGGAAGAGTTGGTGATAATGGCGGTGAAGTTGTTGGTGAAGATTGCGGTGATGATGATGGCCCCGGTGGCACTCCCGTGCCACCGGAAGCGAGGGGGAGAGAGCCCCCTCCTTCTTCTTCTTCCTTGACCTCCTCCCTAGATGGGCGAAGGGTTTCCCCTCTGGTTCTTGGTCTCCATGGCATGGGAGGGGCGAGAGCCCCTCCGAGATTGGATCCATCTCTCTGTCTCTCCCTGTTTCTCTGTTCTCCTCTTCTGCCCTTTCACCATTTCGTATATATATATGGAGATCCGTAACTCCGATTGGACTGAAATCTTCGCCGTGATTTTTCCCC
The DNA here is from genome assembly GCF_018294505.1 of Triticum aestivum. Taxonomy (NCBI): domain Eukaryota; kingdom Viridiplantae; phylum Streptophyta; class Magnoliopsida; order Poales; family Poaceae; genus Triticum; species Triticum aestivum. The sequence continues at coordinate 2,109 of NW_025238582.1, forward strand.
AAAAATTAGCTTTCTTGCGGCTGAAGAAGGGCATCAACCACCTTACGGGGAGCCCACGAGGGTCAGGGGCGCACCCCCCTGCCTCGTGCCTCCCTCAGGCACCGCCTCGCGTGGATTTTTCTTCCGGAATTCTCCAAATATTTCAAAAATATTCTCCGTCCATTTTTATCCCGTTTGGATTCCATTTGATATGGGGTTTCTGCGAAACATAAAACATGCAACAAATAGGAACTGGCACTTGACACTGGATCAATATGTTAGTCCCAAAATGGTATAAAAAGTTGCCAAAAGTATATGAAAGTTGAATAATATTGGCATGGAACAATCAAAAATTATAGATACGACAAAGACATATCAGCATCCCCAAGCTTAATTCCTGCTCGTCCTCGAGTAGGTAAATGATAAAAAAGATAATTTTTGATGTGGAATGCTACCTAGCATAATCTTGATCATGTATCTAATCATGGCATGAATATTAAGACACGAGTGATTCAAAGCAATAATTTATCATTTTACATAAAAACAAAAATACTTCAAGCCTACTAATAAATGAATCATGTCTTTTCAAAATAACATGGCCAAAGAAAGTTATCCCTACAAAATCATATAGTCTAGCTATGCTCCATCTTCACCACACAAAATATTCACATTATGCACAACCCCGATGACAAGCCGAGCAATTGGTTCATACTTTTTAACGCGCTTCAGCTTTTTCAACCCTCATGCAATACATGAGCGTGAGCCATGGACATGGCACTATAGGTGGAATAGAATATGATGGTGGAGGTTGTGTGGAGAAGACAAAAAGGGAGAAAGTCTCACATCAACGTGGCTAATCAATGGGCTATGGAGATGCCCATCAATTGATGTCAATGTGAGGAGTAGGGATTGCCATGCAACGGATGCACTAGATCTATAAGTGTATGAAAGCTCAAACTAAAACTAAGTGGGTGTGCATTCAACTTGCTTGCTCATGAAGACCTCAGGCATTTGAGGAAGCCCATCATTGGAATATACAAGCCAAGTTCTATAATGAAAATTCCCACTAGTATATGAAAGTGATAACTCAAGATACTCTCTATATGAAGAACATTGTGCTACTTTGAAGCACAAGTGTCGTAAAAGGATAGTAACATTACCCCTTCTTCTTTTCTCTCTCTTTTTTTTCTTTTTTACGGGCTTCTTTGGCCCCCTTTTTTATTTAGGCTTCTTTGGCCTCTCTCTTTTTTTTGATGGGGAAATGCTCTAATAAAGATGATCATCACACTTTTATTTACTTACAACTCAATATTACAACTCGATACTAGAACAAAGATATGACTCTATATGAATGCCTCCGGCGGTGTACCGGGATGTGCAATGATCTAGCGTAGCAATGACATCAAAAAACAGACAAGCCATGAAACATCATGCTAGCTATCTTACGATCATGCAAAGCAATATGACAATGAATGCTCAAGTCATGTATATGATGATGATGGAAGTTGCATGGCAATATATCTCGAAATGGCTATGGAAATGCCATAATAGGTAGGTATGGTGTCTGTTTTGAGGAAGATATAAGGAGGCTTATGTGTGACGAAGCGTATCATATCACGGGGTTTGGACGCACCGGTGAAGTTTGCACCAACTCTCGAGGTGAGAAAGGGCAATGCACGGTACCGAAGAGGCTAGCAGTGATGGAAGGGTGAGAGTGTGTATAATCCATGGACTCAATATTAGTCATAAAGAACTCACATACTTATTGCAAAAGTTTATCAGCCCTCGAAGCAAAGTACTACTACGCATGCCCCTAGGGGGATAGATTGGTAGGAAAAGACCATCGCTCATCCTCGACCGCCACTTGTAAGGAAGACAATCAATAAATACCTCATGCTCTGACTTCGTTACATAATGGTTCACCATACGTGCATGCTACGGGAATCACAAACCTCAACACAAGTATTTATACTAATCCACAACTACCCACTAGCATGACTCTAATATCACCATCTTTATATCGCAAAACTATTGCAAGGAATCAAACATATCATATTCAGTGATCTACAAGTTTTATGTAGGATTTTATGACTAACCATGTGAATG
>NW_025238583.1:0-4192 GCF_018294505.1 Triticum aestivum
TATGGTCATGCCCCACTGGTTAATGGTTTATTCTTATTTAATCTCGAACGTGATGTTACACACATTCATAGTGTGAATGCCAAAAGATGTAAGGTTGATAATGATAGTCCCACATACTTGTGGCACTGCCGCCTTGGTCACATTGGTGTCAAACGCATGAAGAAACTCCATGTAGATGGACTTTTGGAGTCTCTTGATTATGAATCATTTGACACGTGCGAACCATGCCTCATGGGCAAAATGACCAAGACTCCGTTCTCCGAAACAATGGAGCGAGCAACCAACTTATTGGAAATCATACATACTGCTGTGTGCGGTCCAATGAGCGTTGAGGCTCGTGGTGGCTATCGTTATGTCCTCACCCTCACTGATGACTTAAGTAGATATGGGTATGTCTACTTAATGAAACACAAGTCTGAGACCTTTGAAAAGTTCAAGGAATTTTAGAGTGAGGTTGAGAATCAACGTGACAGGAAAATCAAGTTCTTACGATCAGATCGTGGGGGAGAATATTTGAGTCACGAATTTGGCACGCACTTAAGGAAATGTGGAATAGTTTCACAACTCACGCCGCCTGGAACACCACAGCGTAATGGTGTGTCCGAACGTCGTAATCGCACCCTATTGGATATGGTACGATCTATGATGTCTCTTATCGATCTACCGCTATCATTTTGGGGTTATGCTATAGAGACTGTCGCATTCACTTTAAATAGGGCTCTGTCGAAATCCGTTGAGACGACACCGTATGAATTGTGGTTTGGCAAGAAACCTAAGCTGTCGTTTCTGAAAGTTTGGGGATGCGATGCTTATGTCAAGAAACTTCAACCTGAAAAGCTTGAACCCAAATCGGAAAAATGCGTCTTCATAGGATACCCTAAAGAAACTATTGGGTATACCTTCTATCTTAGATATGAAGGCAAGACCTTTGTTGCCAAGAATGGATCCTTTCTAGAGAAAGAGTTTCTCTCGAAAGAAGTAAGTGGGAGGAAAGTAGAACTTGATGAAGTATTGCCTCTTGAACCGGAGAGTGGCGCAACTCAAGAAATTGTTCCTGAGGTGCCTACACCGACTAGGGAGGAAGTTAATGATGATGATCATGAAACTTCAGATCAAGTTGCTACTGAACTTCGAAGGTCCACAAGGACACGTTCCGCACCAGAGTGGTACGGCAACCCTGTCATGGAAATCATGTTGTTAGACAATGGTGAACCTTCGAACTATGAAGAAGCGATGGCGGGCCCAGATTCTGACAAATGGCTGGAAGCCATGAAATCCGAGATAGGATCCATGTAGGAAAATGAAGTATGGACTTTGACTGACTTGCCCGATGATCGGCGAGCCATAGAAAATAAATGGATCTTTAAGAAGAAGACAGACGCGGATGGTAATGTGACCATCTACAAGGCTCGGCTTGTCGCTAAGGGTTATCGACAAGTTCAAGGGGTTGACTACGATGAGACTTTCTCACCCGTAGCGAAGCTAAAGTCTGTCCGAATCATGTTAGCAATTGCCGCATTCTATGATTATGAGATGTGGCAAATGGACGTCAAAACGACATTCCTTAATGGTTTCCTTAAGGAAGAATTGTATATGATGCAGCCGGATGGTTTTGTCGATCCTAAGAATGCTGACAAGGTGTGCAAGCTCCAACGCTCAATCTATGGGCTGGTGCAAGCATCTCGGAGTTGGAACATTCGATTTGATGAGATGATCAAAGCGTTTGGGTTTACGCAGACTTATGGAGAAGCCTGTGTTTACAAGAAAGTGAGTGGGAGCTCTGTAGCATTTCTCATATTATATGTGGATGACATACTATTGATGGGAAATGATATAGAATTCTTGGAAAGCATAAAGGCCTACTTGAACAAGTGTTTTTCAATGAAGGACCTTGGAGAAGCTGCTTATATATTAGGCATCAAGATCTATAGAGATAGATCGAGACGCCTCATTGGTCTTTCACAAAGTACATACCTTGACAAGATATTGAAGAAGTTCAATATGGATCAGTCCAAGAAGGGGTTCTTGCCTGTATTGCAAGGTATGAGATTGAGCACGGCTCAACGCCCGACCACGGCAGAAGATAGAGAAAATATGAGTGTCGTCCCCTATGCCTTGGCCATAGGGTCTATCATGTATGCCATGCTGTGTACCAGACCTGATGTAAACCTTGCCGTAAGTTTGGTAGGAAGGTACCAAAGTAATCCCGGTATGGAATACTGGATAGCGGTCAAGAATATCCTGAAGTACCTGAAAAGGACTAAGGATATGTTTCTCGTCTATGGAGGTGACGAAGAGCTCATCGTAAAGGGTTACGTCGATGCTAGCTTTGACACAGATCTGGATGACTCTAAGTCACAAACCGGATACGTGTATATTTTGAATGGTGGGGCAGTCAGCTGGTGCAGTTGCAAGCAAAGCGTCGTGGCGGGATCTACATGTGAAGCGGAGTACATGGCAGCCTCGGAGGCAGCACAAGAAGCAATCTGGGTGAAGGAGTTCATTACCGACCTAGGATTTATTCCCAAAGCGTCGGGCCCGATGACTCTCTTCTGTGACAACACTGGAGCTATTGCCCTTGCCAAGGAGCCCAGGTTTCACAGGAAGACCCGACATATCAAGCATCGCTTCAACTCCATTTGTGAAAATGTTCAAAATGGAGACATAGATATTTGTAAAGTGCATACAGACCTGAATGTCGCAGATCCGTTGACTAAACCACTTCCTCGAGCAAAACATGATCAACACCAGAACTCTATGGGTGTTCGATTCATCACAATGTAACTAGATTATTGACTCTAGTGCAAGTGGGAGACTGTTGGAAATATGCCCTAGAGGAATAATAAAATGGTTATTATTATATTTCCTTGTTCATGATAATTGTCTATTGTTCATGCTATAATTGTGTTATCCAGAAATCGTAATACATGAGTGAATACATAGACCACAACATTTTCCTAGCGAGCCTCTAGTTGACTAGCTCGTTGATCAACAGATAGTCATGGTTTCCTGACTATGGACATTAGATGTCATTGATAACGGGATCACATCATTAGGAGAATGACACATCATTAGGAGAATGACGTGATGGACAAGACCCAATCTTAAGCATAGCACAAGATCGTGTAGTTCGTCTGCTAGAGCTTTTCTAATGTCAAGTATCCTTTCCTTAGACCATGAGATTGTGAAACTCCCGGATACTGTAGGAATACTTTGGGTGTGCCAAACGTCACAACGTAACTAGGTGACTATAAAGGTGCACTACGGGTATCTCCGAAAGTGCCTGTTGGGTTGGCACGAATCGAGACTGGGATTTGTCACTCCGCATGACGGAGAGGTATCTCTGGGCCCACTCGGTAAGACATCATCGTAATGAGCTCAATGTGACTAAGGGTTGGTCACGGTATGATGTGTTGCAGAACGAGTAAAGTGACTTGCTGGTAACGAGATTGAACGAGGTATTGGGATACCAACGATCAAATCTCGGGCAAGTAACGTACCGATTGACAAAGGGAATTGAATACGGGATTGATTGAATCCTCGACATCGTGGTTCATCCGATGAGATCATCGTGGAATATGTAGGTGTAAGTGCATCTAGTGCCACCCCTAGTTGGTTTTGGAGTATTGACGACAAACCTAGTTGAGGGACTAATGTGTTTGTGAGAATTGCAGGATAACACAGGTAGAAGTCCCTCATTGATTCGGTTTTCCTACCAGAGATGACCCCTAAAAATGTATGAAGACATTGAAGTCAAAGGTGGTATATGAAGATATTCACATTGAAGACTATGACAAGAGAAGACATCGCATGAAGCCTATGGAGCTCGAAGACTTAGATCTTTCGTAGGTAGTTTTCTTCCTCTTTGTTGAGTCATAGGAACCACCGTACTGTTAAGTGGGGTCCAAGAGAACCAGTCAGAATGACTGAAGTGATGCTTAAACAAAATCCATGTCTTCGAGTGAAGACTTTGAGAGCGAATCTTGTCCAGAGTCGGACAAGTCAGCTTTGCTTGTAGCCCAAGTAAAGTTGCCGTGTGAGTTTCAAATCTGACCGTTGGAACACGTGTCAGTTCCTTAGTGACCCAGGGTCATTTCGGACAAATCAGGTCGGGTTGCCAAGTGGCTATAAATAGCCCACCCCCTACAACCATAAACGGTTGGCTGCTCAGATTCAGAGTATGGCTTTTGTC
>NW_025238584.1:0-4192 GCF_018294505.1 Triticum aestivum
ATATATATATATATATATATATATGTGCTAGTATTTGATTTATATGCAATTTGAGGTCAAAAATAACACTTAGTTTGTATATGTAGGTGTGGTTTACTTAGTGCCTTCTAAATCTCCGTCGTAACCACCGTCGATCGCCCGCACCGTCCCGTCGCCGGCACCACCTTGTGGTGAGCCTCTTGTTCATGAAATTTTATATAAAAATTGATGTTTGTGTGATTTGTATATATAGTTACTCATATAATTATCTTACCCGTACGTTGTTTGTTATACATATAGTGCCATGGTTTTGATATCCGTCCCCGTCGGCCCTCATCCTTGTTATGATTCGGATGTGGTATATATATTCTCTTTTAAAACTAGTTGCATTTCGTGTTTATGACAAATTATGCCCATCAAGTTGACATAGAAATTTTTTCTAGGAGGTATGTGAACCGGAAATTCCAACCGACCCTATTGTCGAGAGGTTAATTTAGTTGAAAGAGAAAACGAGTACTTGAAAGAAAAATTGAAAAGAATTGAGGGGGAGAAGATGGAATTGGAGTTGCATGTTGCCGATGTCGTCGATGATCACAAGATCAAGATGGAGAAAATGCGCTTGAAGATTAGAAAGATTAGAAAATATGCCATCGATAGTGAGGCTTGGTATCATTATGCCGTTGGATCCATTGTTACCTTAGTTGCGATCTTGATCGCATTTGTTGTTGCATTTAAATGCTTTAGCTAGAGAGTTATTTGTTTGTTGCATTTAAGTGTTGTATGAACTTTATGTATGAACTTGTATTAATTTGGTCTATTCGGTGTTGTGTAATGAAGATGAGCCGGCAATGGATGTACGATGACCGATGCTCTCCCCAGTTCGTTGAGGGCGTGCATACTTTTCTGCTTGCGGCTGAGGCAAACAAGCGGGCGGATGGTTTTATGCCTTGTCCATGTGCTGGCTGTAAGAATGGTCACAATTACTCTACGTCAAGAACCATTCACGTCCACCTGTTTAAGTCCGATTTCATGCCCCACTATAATGTTTAGACCAAGCACGGAGAAAGAGGGGTTATGATGGAAGACAATGAAGAAGAAGAGGACGACGACAGCTATCCTGGCCATGGGTTCCCTGAATACGATGATACAACAATGGGGGAAGAAGCTGAGCTGGTAATGCGGGAAGAAGCTGAGCCGGCAATGCGGGAAGAAGCTGAAGAAGAGGCATCAGATGAGCCCATTGATGATCTAGGTCGGGCCATTACCGATGCAAAGAGAAACTGTGCAAGTGATTTGGAGAAGAAGAAGTTGCAGCGCATGTTAGAGGATCACAAAAAATTGTTGTACCCGAATTGCGTAGGTGATAAGAAAAAGCTGGGCACCACACTGGAATTGCTGCAATGGAAGGCAGAGAATGGTGTATCTGACAGGGGATTTGGAAAGTTGCTGGTAATGATAAAGGATATGCTTCCAAAGAACAACGAATTGCCCGAGAGTACGTACGAAGCAAAGAAGGCTGTCTGCCCTCTAGGGTTAGAGGTGCAGAAGATACATGCATGCCCTAATGATTGCATCCTCTACCGCGGTGAGTACAAGGATTTGAACGCTTGCCCGGTATGTGGTGCATTGCGCTATAAGATCAGCCGCGATGACCCTGGTGATGTCGAGGGCGAGCGCCCCAGGAAGAAGATTCCTGCCAAGGTGATGTGGTATGCTCCTATAATACCACGGTTGAAATGTTTGTTCCAAAACAAAGAGCATGCCAAGGCGATGCGATGGCACAGAGAAGACCGTAAGAAAGACGGAAAGTTGAGAGTATCCGCTGACGGGTCGCAGTGGAGAAAAATCGAAAGAAAGTACGGGAAAGAGTTTGCAGATGACGCAAGGAGCGTATGGTTTGGTCTAAGCGCAGATGGCATTAATCCTTTTGGGGAGCAGAGCAGCAACCATAGCACCTGGCCTGTGACTCTATGTTTGTATAACCTTCCTCCTTGGTTGTGCATGAAGCGGAAGTTCATTATGATGCCAGTGCTCATCCAAGGCCCTAAGCAACCCGGCAACGACATTGATGTGTACCTAAGGCCATTAGTTGAAGAACTCTTATAGCTGTGGAATGGAACAGGTGTACGTGCGTGGGATGAGCACATGGGGGAAGAATTTGACCTAAAGGCGTTCCTGTTCGTGACCATCAACGATTGGCCTGCTCTCAGTAACCTTTCAGGACAGACAAACAAGGGATACCGTGCATGCACGCACTGTTTGGACGATACCGACAGTATATATTTGGCTAATTGTAAGAAGAATGTGTACCTGGGACATCGTCGATTTCTTCCGAGCAGGCATCCCGTAAGAAAGAAAGGCAAGCATTTCAAAGGTGAGGTGGATCACCGGACGAAGCCTCGCCACCATACTGGTGCTGATGTACATGATATGGTCAAGGATTTGAAGGTGGTCTTTGGAAAGGGTCCTGGTGGACAACCTGTTCCGAATGACGCTGACGGACGCGCACCCATGTGGAAGAAGAAAACTATATTTTAGGACCTGCCCTATTGGAAAGACCTAGAGGTCCGCTCCGCAATCGACGTGATGCATGTGACGAAGAATCTTTGTGTGACCCTGCTTGGCTTCTTGGGCGTGTATGGGAAGACAAAAGATACACCCGAGGCACGAGAGGACCAGCAACGTATGCACGGAAAAGATGGCATACATCAGGGTCATGCAAGCTACGCTCTTACCAAAGAAGAGAAGGAAATCTTCTTTGAATGCCTGCTCAGTATAGTCTGGCTTCTCGTCGAATATAAAGGGAATAATAAACATGGCAGAGAAAAAGTTCCAGAACCTAAAGTCTCATGACTGCCATGTGATTATGACGCAACTGCTTCTGGTTGCATTGAGGGGGCTTCTACCGTAAAACGTTCGATTAGCCATTGTGAAGCTATGTGCATTTCTCAATGCAATCTTTCAGAAGGTAATCGATCCAGAAATCATACCAAGGTTAGAGAATGATTTGGTGCAATGTCTTGTCAGTTTCGAGTTGGTGTTCCCACCATCCTTCTTCAACATCATGACGCACATCCTAGTTCACCTATGCGAAGAGATTAACGTTTTGGGTCCTGTATTTCTACACAATATGTTCCCCTTTGAGAGGTTCATGGGAGTCTTAAAGAAGTATGTTCATAACCGTGCTAGGCCAGAAGGAAGCATCTCCAAGGGCCGTCAAAATGAGGAGGTCATTGAGTTTTGTATTGACTTTATTCCTGACCTTAAGCCGATTGGTGTTCCTGAATCGCGGCGTAAGGGCAGACTGGATGGAAAAGGCACGCTAGGAGTGGAACAAATAATATGTATGGACGGACATTCTCTCACTGAAGCACACTACACAGTTCTACAGAATTCCGCCTTGGTGGCTCTGTATATAGATGAACACAAGAATTTGCTACGCTCCAAACACCCGGAGCGGTCTAATGACTGGATTACACGTGAAGAAACCAGGAGTTTCGCCAGCTGGTTGCAGACACGTACCATGCATGACACCTCTATTGAAGATGACCTGTACTTGCTGTCCCAGTTACCATCTTCGAATATAATGACTTTCAAAGGGTACGAGATAAACGGTAATACATTTTACACAATCGCCCAAGATAAGAAGAGCACCAACCAAAACAGTGGTGTCCGCTTTGATGCAGAAACCAAGACGGGAAAGGAAACATATTATGGTTATATACAGGACATATGGGAACTTGACTATCGACGTGGTTTGAAGGTCCCTTTGTTTCGGTGCAAATGGGTCAATATGACACGAGGCGGGGTAACGAAAGACCCGCAGTACGGAATGACAACAGTGGATCTCAACAATCTTGCGTATGCAGACGAACCATTCGTCCTAACCAATGATGTGGCACAGGTTTTCTATGTGAAGGACATGTCTACCAAGCCAAGAAAAAGAAAAGATAAGGAAGTGAATGCATCGTACGATGAGCCAAAGCGGCACATAGTTCTTTCTGGGAAGAGAAACATCGTGGGAGTGGATGACAAGACAGACAAGTCAGAAGATTATGAAAAGTTTGATGAAATTGCTCCATTCACAGTGAATATTGACCCGAGCATCCCGTTAAATGATGAAGATTTTCCATAGTTACGGTGCAAAGGGACACACGCGAAGAAAAAGTTTCACACCCAAAGATCTGGGATGTGATCGGCTTCACTATCATCA
>NW_025238585.1:0-4192 GCF_018294505.1 Triticum aestivum
TGCTCGGCTAGCCTGCGTGGGATTCCTGGCATGTCTGAAGGGTGCCAGGCAAAAATGACCCAATTTTCGCGTAGGAATTCTCGTAGTGCGGCGTCTACATCAGGGTTTAATTGCACCCTGATGGATGCCATTTTTGTAGGGTCCGTTGGATGGACTTGGAATTTGACTATTTCATCCGCCGGTTTAAAGGAGGTGGACTTGGATCTTTTATCGAGTATCACGTCGTCCCTGTTCACCGTGGAGCGCAGCGCAGTCAGTTCCTCGGCCGCTAGGGCTTCGGATAGTGCCTCAAGGGCCAGTGCGGCTGTCTTATTTTCGGCATGGAGTGCTATGTCCGGGTCACTAGCAAGAGTGATGATTCCGTTGGGTCCGGGCATTTTGAGCTTCATGTACCCGTAATGGGGTATAGCTTGAAAAATTGTGAATGCCTCTCGCCCTAATAGAGCGTGGTATCCGCTGCTGAATGGGGCCACTTGAAACGTGACCTCCTCGGACATGTAATTATCCGGAGCAGCCCGGTTGTACGCATCCCCTGAGTTGAAGGCATCAAACGCCTCTTCAGAGAAAGTAGAGTCGCGTAGTGTGGCCCGTCGGCGCCTATGATTCATGGCGCTCTCCACTTCAGAGTTTGTAGCGGAAAATCTGTCCGCATACTCTGTTGGAGGATCGTTCGTGTTGACCTCCACCCTCGAGTCCGGCCTTGGAGCTGAACACCACATCCAGTGTGATTTTTCCTGTACAGCACGCTTCCAGACTGGGGATTATTCCTCTAAAGGTTGTGTTGCTTCGCTCAATGCGGCTCCAGTCTATTCCGTCCATGAGTACCTTGGTAAGGCGAAAGCCGTCCACTATTGAACTGAGGACCAATGCGGCTGGTGCTCGGGCTGTTCGGAATTTAGGTTCATCACTGGCATTAAAGGTAATAGCCGTGTCACTCCATGGGTTTATTGTTGCTACTTGGTAGACTTCGGCAAGGCTGCAGAGTGTTCGTTTCCGCATATTATTTGATGCGAAAGTCTCGAAGACTGTAAATACCGTACTGGTATCCCTGGGCTGGTGCTTTGTGAATTCTGGAGTTAGAAGCTCCTCGCCACTACTGGCCACCTGCCGGAGTATCTAACATGCTTTAAGGCTATGAGTTGGTGTGGCGCCCCCTGTACTATGAATTTTACAGGGTCCATTGAGCCATCCCTCCAGTACGGTTCCATGCCCTATAGAGGGTTTTTGCTTTTTGGTGTTTAACCCAGGTGCCTGGCGATAATGCACCCTTTTATTTCGGACTAGGTTTGTATTCAGGGCCGGATTGTCCCAAAATTTTATTTCGGTTTTCCAGGCGCTTTCCATCACACAGTACTTTCATACTATCAATGCCAAGTCGGCGAAGCAGTAATTTCATGGAGGCTTATGGCGTTGAGGATTCCGTTGTTCGTGCAATTATTGCAGAAGAATGAAATTGCATCCTCCTCGCGGCAGTCCTCTGTCATGTTCATAACCAGGAAGAATCTGGCCCAGTAATGGTGTACTGTTTCTGTGGGCTCTTGCCGAATTTGGGATAGATCCCTTATATTTGGGTGGGCGGGTGGAATTAAATCTGGAACCTCGCCCAATCTGAGACTCAGGGGCCAAGGAGTTTCTGAACTCGGAAGCTTGGGTTCTTGGATGTTGTCCAATGAATCTAGCCTGCTGCCTGACTTTAGGTTCAGGGCTTGAGTGACGTCCTCCCCACCACGGGTATCCGGCTTGGAGGGATCGGGAATCCGGACATAACTAGTCCTTAAGATAGATGAAGGCTTGCCGCATTGTTCCTCCACCACTGCGACATGGTGGGTAACCTGGGGAGAGTTAATCTCTCTCGGATCAGGTTTAGGCCCAATCTGATCGTAGTCTGTAGCGACTCCTAGGGCAGCGATGCGATCCAAGAGCTCGGTTAAGGAAGAGAGCTTCATCGGATCTAACTGCTCGGGGAGTTCCGAGTTGACGTGGAGATTGTTGCTTTCGATGACCCGAGAAGTCATCATCGACGCGGCGGCCGAACAGGCGGTCATAAGAAAACCGCCTAGCCGGAGAATTTGGCCGATAGCCAAAGCTCCTTTAGCAATAGAGCCATCTTTAAAGACGGGATGAGGCATCCTTCCTGATGGCGACGGCACAGCAGAACTCTCCAAGAAAGCACCAATGTCGGTGTCAAAACCGGCGGTTCTCGGGTAGGGAGTCCCGAACTGTGCGTCTAGGCGGATGGTAACAGGAGACAAGAGACACGATGTTTTTACCCAGGTTTGGGCCCTCTCGATGGAGGTAAAACCCTACTCCTGCTTGATTAATACTGATGATATTGGTAGTACAATAGTAGATCCACCACGAGATCAGAGAGGCTAAACCCTAGAAGCTAGCCTATGGTATGATTGTTGTTCGTCCTATGGACTAAAACCCTCCGGTTTATATAGACACCGGAGAGGGCTAGGGTTACACAAAGTCGGTTACAATGGGAGGAGATCTACATATCTGTATCGCCAAGCTTGCCTTCCACTCCAAGGAATGTCCCATCCGGACACGGGACGAAGTCTTCAATCTTGTATCTTCATAGTCCAGGAGTCCGGCCAAAGGTTATAGTCCGGCTATCCGGACACCCCCTAATCCAGGACTCCCTCAATGCTCATTCATTATTTCATCTACGTTTGGCACAATTTTCTCCAATAGACCATAATATATATCATTCACTTGAGAAGTAAATAGATTAGTAAAATAATCTCAAATATGAGGGTTCAATAAATTTATACCTTCCAACTAGACCCCTTGGTCATTTTGTATTCTCTTAATGTAATTTTTCTTCCCCGGTTCCAACGCAAATATCTGGAAAAATTAGTGTGTTCCTATCACCGTTACCTGCAACCTTTATTTGTGATGGAATCGTTCCTGTTCCATCAGCTCTTCAATCTCTATCATTAGTTTCATGTTTTTCTCTTTGTTTATAACAGTCGTTGGCCCACACATAACTCTTTTGGCCCACGCCGGGCAGATCGAGGCCGGCTTGCCAGCTAGCTCGCCTGAGGTCTCCGGCTACGAGGACGACACCACGATGGGGACAGGCACCAACGACACCGCCCCGGCTCCCGTGTCTCCTGTGCACGTCGGCTTCACCATGGAGCAGGCACAAGCACACTACAACGCCGTTGTGGGAATCCTGGACTAGCGGGTCCTTGGGCGTCCGGTCTATTGGATGTGGGACGGATTAATGGGCCATCAAGATACAAGACCTAAGATCATCTCTCGTGTCCGGAATGGACTCCCGTATGCATGGTTGGCAAGTATAGGTGTCCGGATTTGTTATATCCTTTTTGTTAAACCGACTTTGTATTACCCTAAGCAACTCTGTTGTCTATATAAACCGGAGGGTTAGAATGGAGGTAGGATCATAACATAGCTAGTCTAGCCAATCTAGGGTTAGCCAACACGATCTCGTGGTAGATCAACTCTTGTAACCCCTATACCCCTCGAATATAATCAAGCAGGAGTAGGGTTTTACCTCCATTAAGAGGGCCCGAACCTGAGTAAACACGGTGTCCTTTGTCCATAGTTACCATCGGTCTTCATGCATACAGCTTGGGCCCTCCTACCCCAGATCAGCCGGTTTTGACACCGACATTGGTGCTTTCATTGAGAGCTCCACTGTATCGTCGGCAAAAGGATCGATGGCTCACCTCTTCATCAACAATGATGTTGCGTCCAGGGAAACCGTTCTCCACGGACAGGTTTTTGTGTTCGGTGGCTTTGTGTTTCGCGCCAACTCGATCGGTCGCCTCGAGCAGGTCGACAGTTATGCCCCCGGCCACCTGATCGGGTTTGGAAACCTGAACTGTGTCGCTGACATCCGAGGAGATCTGGTCTTCGATGGGTTCGATGACATCCGAGGAGATCTGTACCCCCGCCAAGAAGACTCTTCAGATCCTCTGTTCGATCCTGTTCAGGGGTCAACACTCATACCTACCCCGACCTTAGATCCGGGGCGGGTCTCCTTGTCTGAAGACGAGAGCATGAGCCCCGCCAGACGTCTTCCCTTGTGGAATCCCGACCGAAGACCCAGATCCAATATTAGACTTGGCCCTGGGCAAGCACCCCGAACTGTCGATGTATGCGCTCATTGGGTCCGATCAGGCACCCCATGCCGAACTCAGCCCTGCAGATCCACAGTTTC
>NW_025238586.1:0-4191 GCF_018294505.1 Triticum aestivum
ATGGACATGTTAGGTAGCATTCCAAATAAAAAATTCTATTTTTATCATTTACTTATTCGAGGATGAGCATGAATTAAGCTTGGGGATGCTTGATACGTCTCCAACGTATATATAATTTTTTATTATTCCAGGCTATTATAGTATCAATCTTGGATGTCTTATATGCAATTATATATCATTTTTGGGGCTAATCTATTAACCTAGTGCCAAGTGTGAGTTGCTGTTTTTTTTTTTGCCTATTTTTGGTTTTCCAGAAAATCAGTACCAAACGAAGTCCAAATGCCCGGAAATTTTTGACGATTTTTTTTGGACAAGAGAGACCCTAGAAGTTTTGGGAGGAGACCAGAAGGCAACCGAGGAGGCGACAAGGCACTTGGACGCACCCAAGTACCTTGTCGGCCCCTCGTGGCTCTGTCTGACCTAATTCCACCTCTATAAATTCTCTAAAATCGGGAGACCAATAAAGGGCCACCCAAAATACTTTTTCCGTCGCTGCAAGTTTCGGTTCTTTGGAGATCCCATCTGGAGGCCTTTTCTGGTCCTCTGCCGGAGGGGAAGTCGATCACGGAGGGCCTCTACAACCTTGCTGCCCTTTCCGATGATGTGTGAGTATAGTTTACTACAGACCTACGGGTCCATAGCTAGTAGCTAGATGACTTCTTCCCTCTCTTTGATCTTCAATACAATGTTTTCCTCGATGTTCTTAGAGATCTATTCGATGTAATCTTCTTTTGCGGTATGTTTGTTGGGATCTGATGAATTATGGGTTTATGATCAGATTATCCATGAATATTATTTGAGTTTTCTCTGAACTCTTTTATGCATGATTGTTATAGCTTTGTATTTCTCTCTGATCTATCTGTTTGGTTTGGCCAACTAGATCGATTTATCTTGCAATGGGGAGGTGCTTGAGTTTACTTTGTCTTCATCATGTCATCTTGCTTAAGGCGTTACTTCGTTCTTTATGAACTTAATACTCTACATGCATACTGGATAACGGACGATGTGTGGAGTAATAGTAGTAGATGCAGGCATGAGTCGGTCTACTTGTCTCGAACGTGATGCCTATATACATGATCATTGCCTTGGATATCGTCATAACTATGAGTTTTTTTATCAATTGACCAACAGTAATTTGTTTATCCATCACATGCTTTTTGTTCGAGAGAGAAGCCTCTAGTGAAAACTATGCCCCCCGGATCTATCTTTATCATATATTAAAAACTAAAAATACCTTGCTACAATTTATTTATCCTTTTTTTGTGTGTTTTATCTATGTACCATTATCAGACTTGATCCTTGCAATTAACCACCGAGGGGATTGACAACCCCTTGATCGCGTTGGGTGCAAGTATTTATTCTTTTGTGTGTAGGTGTTGTTCACGAGGTCTTGTGTGGTTCTTCTGGATTGATAACCTTAGTTCTTAACTGAGGGAAATACTTATCTCTACTGTACTGCATCATCCTCTCCTCTTCGAGGAAATCACAAGGCAGCTCACAAGTAGCGGGGGGCAAGAGGCCCCCTTCAACAACGGCTGGTTGGTGAAACGGTGAGGTCCCCTCCTTTCAAAGTTGATGATGACGCCTTCGTCTTGAGTCTGCCCTTCGCTCGCAGGGTTTTTTGTTCCCTCTGCCTAGATCAACTTGTGTTTCGGTAGACAAGGGATTCAACAGTATCAAGCGACACTTCTCTTTGTATCTTTGATGTGCTTGTTCGCTCGTAGCCTTTGTTCATTGTTCTCCTTAGTACATTGTATGTTATTCACTAGTCCAGGATTTTGTTCCTCGCTCCTCGTATTGTGTAATTTTATTTCATGTTGAGGATATCGCTTATCGTTCGTGTCTCGGCGAGCTGGCGTTAGAGACTAATCGGAAATCGGCCGATTAATCAATTTTATCGTCGACTATTAATCGGTCATTTTTTTTTGCAAATCCCAGGTTCCCAACACTAAAATATGTTATATTCAACACTAAAACACTATTGGACAGAAGTGTTACCTTGATTCCTAGCCTTTGAATCCTCGTATGATGACAAACAAAATAGGACAACTGTACATATTGCATAACAAGGACCACAAAACGCAAATAAACATAGTTTTTTGCAAACATAGTGCTATAAATAGGCCCGATTTATCGGTAGATTCCCGATAAATATCTTGTCATAGCGATAAATCGGCCCAAACGATAAACGGTGAAGATAAGACATAATCTTACTAATCGGTCACCCCAAGCATAGCGATAAATCGCTGAATCGAAAGAGATATTTTAACAGTGATCTTATCGGTCACCCCAAGAGTAGCGATAAGTCGGACGATAAATCGCTGAATCGGAAGATTTTTCGAACAATTTATTTATGTATAAAGTGGGTGAAAGACTATTTCTAGTCAATTCTTGTGATATACTGATGTGAACTAATGTGGCAATATTCCCTCTAGTCTTTTTTACCTCCCGCATATGAGATTTGTCTAAAGTCTAACTTCATAAAGTTTGACCAACATTATCGATAAAAAATATCAACATTCACAATACGAAATCAATATCATTACATGCATCATGAATTTAATTTTTATATTGTATTATAACTTTATGCAGATGTTGCTATTTTTTCATATAAATATGGTCAAATTTTACGAAGTTTGACTCCAGACGAATCTTATATACGGAGGGAGTACATACATCAGATCGGTAACACACTATACTTGGGGGCAATGTTACTAGGGCAGGACTTCATAATGACAAATAGATAAAAAGTGTAGTGCCATTTTTTTTACATTTTTAACACTGGAACTTGGTAAAAAACTGGAATAGTTTTTTGAAACTAAAAAAAAAACTGGAATAGTTTCTCCGGAAAAAAGAGAGGATAAAACTGGGCCGGTTAATGATTTGGGCCGTTGGTTGGGCCATCCGTGGTGCACGAGGCCCAATTTTTAGGCTCTTCCTGTCTTCCAAATCAACCGAGAGCTCTGAATCTCTTTGCTTCTTGAAATCGGTTGCAGCGGGAGACGAGAGACGCTGTGTCGTCGTCTATATAGCCTCCCTCACCTCGCCTCGCCATCCTCCCCTCTCCCATCCTTTCTTGTAGCCTCCTTCCCTCCACGCGCGCCCGAGTTCTTGCGACCTCTGAATCTCCTTCATCTGGGCGTTCTTGCGAAGCTGTTCGACCGAGGCGAGATGGGGGACAAGCGGAAGGCCACCGACGACGACATCCCCGGGGCGGGGACGGAGACTACAGCCGTCGACGACACATCACAGGCGCCTGCAGAACCGACGGCTACTGCAGCCGGCAGTTTGCAGCCGCTTCCAGGCCCCGCCGGCGCCCCTATCCAGTTCCTTAGAGGCGGCCGCGGCGGCGGGTCGGGGCACGGGGGATTCTCTCAGTCGGCACCGATGACGATGCTCGAGCAGCCACTGCGCAATCAAGGTGCGTTCCCTCCCAAGAAAAGCGCAAAATTCTTTCTCTATGGTCCGTGTGGTTTCTTGGTTCGTCATTGACGTCGGAGTTCGATTTCTTGGTTTCTTTCGATCGTACAGGCAGTCCGCGTGCGGCGCCTACAGCCGGAGCCGGCGACACTGCAGCACGGGTGTCTTCGGCGACTGTCACCGCTGCAGGGCCCCCCGACGCCTGGCACGGGGGATTCGCTCCGCCGCTGGGCAATCCAGGTGGGTTCCCTCTCAAGTTCTTTGTCTCTGGTCCGTGCGGTTTCTTGGTTAGTTAACGTCGGAGTTCGATTTCTTGGTCTCTTTCGAGGTTGATGCCCGCTTCTGGGATTAATTGTAACATCTTTCAGATGCCTTGGTTCCTTGATATTGATTTCTTGGTTTCTAATTCTATTCCCTCCACTGTGTAATTCTTTTGTAGCCTACACCGGGGAGTCTTCCACGAGCCACGCGCCGGCAGCCTATGCGACCCGACCTCCGTCTCTTCCAGCTCTCGGTCACGGGCGCGGGGGCAATCCTGTTACAGGTGTGTTCCTTTCCTTCCCAACCCAAGAAAATCGCAAATTCTTTCTCTCTGGTTCTTGGTTCTTCACTCACGCCGGAGTTGGATTTCTTGTTTTTCTTTGGTTTCTTAGTAACTAGCCTGAGAGACGCCAGCCGGCGCAGATTACTGGCAAGGCGGCAGCCCGGCAACGCCAGTGCGCCTCAGGCTCAGGGCATTCCCATTCCCAGCAACGCCGGTGCGCCTCAGGG
>NW_025238587.1:0-4191 GCF_018294505.1 Triticum aestivum
AGGCTCTCAAAGGAATGGGCATTCTGATGTTCAAACTCAGTGAGAGCAACATGCGGTTCCATGGAATCATCCCAGGAAAGAAAGCCGAATCACTCGGCCAGATCACTCTTGACGTGGTTTTCGGTGACGAGAAGAATTTCTGCAAGGAAAAGTTGACGTTTGAGGTTGCGGATTTCCAGAGTGCATATCATGCCATTCTGGGCAGACCTGCTAATGCTAGCTTTATGGCTCGACCGTGCTATGTATATCTCAAGATGAAGATGCCTGGACCCACAGGCGTAATAATGGTTTCCAGTAACCGTCAGAGAGCAGAAGATTGTCTTCAAGGCGGGGCAAAGATAGCAGATGAGCAGATGTCAGCAGTAGAGTTTCAAGAGTACCGAGTGATTTGTTGCGTGCTAAGAGGCCTGCCTCGGAGTCCGCATTTCAGTCATCCGGCGAGACCAAGCCAGTCCATGTTCACACGACCGACCCCAATGCTGCTTCGACCCATATCTCGACGACACTCGACAACAAATAGGAAGAAGCGCTCATCCAGTTCCTCCTTGAGAACTTGGACATCTTTGCATGGAAGCCATCTGACATGCCAGGTGTACCCAGGGGACTGGCTGAGCACCGTTTGTGAGTCGACCCAAAAGTAAAACCCATTAAGGAGCATCTCCGGCGGTCCACCACGGAGAAGAGAAAGGCCATTGGTGAGGAGGTGGCTCGGCTCCTGGCTGCTGAGTTCATCTGCGAGATATACCACTCTGAGTGGCTCGCCAATGTTGGTATGGTTCCCAAGAAAGAAAAATCACTCCGAATGTGTATTGACTTCAAGCACATCAATCGGGCCTGCCTGAAAAATCATTTTCCTCTACCCCGCATCGACCAAATAGTTGACTCAACTATGGGATGTGAGCGACTGTCCTTCCTGGACGCTTATTCCGGGTACCATCAGATCCAACTGTATGGACCCGATGACATAAAGACGGCTTTCATCCCCCTGTTCGGGTGTTTTGCTATCTTACTATGCCCTTTGGCCTCAACAATGCTAGTGCCACATTCATGCCCATGATTTAGAAGTGCATGCTCACTCAAATTAGCCGGAATGTGGAAGCATACATGGATGACATAGTGGTTAAGTCACACAAAGGTTTCGACCTGCTGACTTACCTTGTTGAAACCTTTGCCAATCTAAGAAGGTATGTTATCAAGCTCAATCCATCAAAATGCACATTCAGAGTCCCAGGTGGAAAGTTACTCGGATTGCTCATTTACGAACGAGGGATCGACGAAAATCCAGAGAAGATTGGCACAATCCTGCGAATGAAACGCCTAGTGTGTGTGCAAGATGTTCAGAAGCTTATTGGTTGTTTGGCTGCATTGAGCCGATTCATCTCATGCCTCAGTGAAAAGGCACTGCCTCTTTACCGACTGATGAAGAAGTTTGACAAGTTTGAGTGGAATGACGAAGCTGAAGCAGCATTTGAGGAGCTCAAAGCCCTGCTTTCCACCCAGCAGGTGCTTGCTGCTCCGGTTAGTAAGGAGCCTCTACTACTTTACATCGCAGCCACAGGACAAGTTGTTAGCACAGTGCTCACAGTCGAGCGGGAAGAAGAAGGCAAGGCCTTCAAAGTTTAGTGCCCCGTGTATTACATTTCAGAAGTCTTAACCCCATCCAAGCAGAGATATCCTCACTATCAGAAGCTTGTTTATGGGATTTACTTGACCACGAAGAAGGTTGCACACTATTTCTTTGATCACTCAATTTCAGTCGTCAGCGACGCTCCATTGTCAGAGATTCTGAATAATAGAGATGCAACTGGTCGAGTGGCAAAGTGGGCGATTGAACTTCTTCCTTTAGATATCAAATTTGAGGCAAAGAAGGCCATTAAGTCTCAAGCATTGCAGATTTCCTCGCAGTGGACAGAACAACAATAGTCGATTCAAATCCAGTCAGAACATTGGACCATGTTCTTTGATGGATCCAAGATGTTAAATGGCTCTGGTGCAGGAGTGTTCTTAGTGTCCCCACGAGGAGACAAGCTCAGCTGTGTCCTCCAGATTCACTTTGATTCTTTGAACAATGAAGCTGAGTATGAGGCACTATTGTATGGGTTGCGTATGGCCATTTCACTCGGCGTCCAGCGCTTGATGGTTTATGGCGGCTCAGGCTTAGTGTTTAACCAAGTAATGAAGGAATGAGACGTCAGGAGTCCCGCAATGACAGGTTATTGCAATGCAGTGAGAAAGCTGGAGAAGAAGTTTGAGGGGTTAGAGCTCCACCACATACCACGAATCAAGAATCAAGCTGCTGATGATCTGGCGAAGATAGGTTCCACTCGGAGGCCTATCCCCAGCAATGTGTTCTTGGAGCATCTCCATACCCCGTCAGTACAAGAAGACCCCTTCAAGGAAGAGTCCCCGCAACTGATAAGTTCAACCAACCCAACTGAGATCGAGGTTCCAGCCATGGTCGACCTGATCATGGAAGTCTTGGTGGTCACGCCCGATTGGACAGTACCGTACATCGCATACATTCTCAGAAAGGAGCTCCCAGAGGATGAAGATGAGGCTCGCCAGATAGTCTGTCGATCGAAAGCTTTCACCGTGATGAAAGGGCAGCTTTATAGAGAAAGTGTCACAAGAGTGGCTCAACGCTGCATCACCCCGGAAGAAGGCGGAATGATCCTGAACGATATCCACTCGGGGACCTATGGTCACCATGCGTCCTCTCGGACCATCATGGCCAAAGCATACCGAGCGGGATTCTATTGGCCTCGAGCAAATGAGATGGCGAAAGATATAGTTGACAAGTGCGCAGGTTGCCAGTTCTACTCCAACATGTCTCACAAGCCTGCATCTGCCCTGAAGACTATTCCACTCATCTAGCCATTTGTAGTCTGGAGATTGGATATGGTTGGGCCCTTCAATACCGGTGCGAGTGGTATCACCCATTTTCTCATAGCAGTCGACAAGTTCACCAAGTGGATCGAAGCCAACCCCATCAAAAACCTTGGAGCATTATCACACATAATGGCTCCAAGGAGTTGATATTCAGATATGGAGTTCCTCACAGCATTATCACACAAAATGGCTCCAACTTTGATTCTGATGAGTTCAAGGCATTCTGCGCATCCCGAGGCACTCCGGTCAACTATGCGTCTGTCGCACACCCGCAGTCGAATGGACGGGCAGAAAGAGCGAATGGTTTGATCCTTCAAGGGTTAAAGCCTCGACTGATGCACGACCTTAAGCATGCTGCTGGAGCTTGGGTGACTAAATTATCGTCAGTCCTATGGGGGCTGAGAACAATGCCCAACCGTTCGACTGATGGAACCCCTTTCTTCCTAGTGTACGGTGCTGAGGTTGTGCTTCCGAGTGACTTGCTGCACAATACTCCTCGAGTGGAACTGTTCTCAGAAGCTGAAGTAGAACAAGCACGCGAAGATGCAGTTGATCTCCTGGAGGAAGAGCGCGAGATGGCTTTGGTTCGTCAACCATCTATCAGCAAGATCTGCGTCAATTCCACGCTCGCAATGTCAGAGGTCGAGCATTTTAGGAAGGAGACCTTGTGCTCCGAGTGGATCAGAAATGACCGCACAAGCTCGCTCCGGCCTGGGAAGGTCCCTTCATCATCACCAAGGTGCTTCACAATGGAGCGTACCACATCTACAACATAGCGAAGAACATGGACGAGCCACGTGCATGGAACACAGATCTGCTAAGTCCTTTCTATACCTAAAATCACTCGACACGACGAGTTGTAATAAAAGCACTTCAGTTCGTTTTCCAAAGACAAGATTTTTACAGTATCGTAATGAGTGGTTCCTCATAATCACTTGTGTCCAAATCCCCCAGTGGGTGTCTTAGCCGTGAACCTGATTTGCCTAAGTTAAAAATATCCCGAGTGGAGAGCAATCCTCCCACTCGGGGGCTTAGCTGCGACCCCAAAATCGCCTAACTTAAAAACATCCCGAATGGAGAGCAATCCTCCCACTTGGGGGCTTAGCTGCAACCTCATACTCGCCTAAGTTAAAAAACATTCTGAGTGGAGAGCAATCCTCGCACTCGGGGGCTTAGCTGCAACCCCGTACTCGCCTAAGTTAAAAAACATTTCGAGTGGAGAGCAATCCTCCCACTCGGGGGCTTAGCTGCGACCCCGTACTCGCCTAAGTCAAAAAACATCCCGAGTGGAGAGCAATACTC
>NW_025238588.1:0-4191 GCF_018294505.1 Triticum aestivum
ATGACAAACACTTGGAAAAACAAATATGGTTAGCGTTAGTGCAAAACCAAGCATTCAAGAGGTGATTCAGCCAACAAGTGACATCATCAAGCATAACATATGGTTTGACAAAGAAGTGTGGCATCGCATGTAAGCATATAAATTGAGCAAAATCAAGGTCATCATGGAAATAAGCATGTAAATGGGATAAGTGAAACACATGAAGTATCTACCTTTAAAAGGTAGAGATACTAATATGTGTGACAAGTGAACAAGCATCTACCTCAAGATCATAGCAAACACACACAAAGTGCTCAACAAATGGTCTATGGTATGCATATGAATTATTCACAATGCCAAATATAATGAAGTGTCTAAACACATGGGTCAAGTGCAAGACAATCCAAGCATAACATGCATAGGGTGCGGTGTAGATATCGTGGGACTCAACACAATGGAAAGAGCAATTGTTCAACATGTGTGAGGCAATCAAGTCAATCATTTGACAATCAAAGGTGCATGGCATACGTGAAGAAATTACATGGTTGCAACCAAACATATGATACGAGCAAGTAATCCACAAGTCCAATGTAGCACACAAGGCATATATGTCATGAGGCATGACAATGTGGCAATGATAAGTCGAAGTAAGAGCACTAGCATGTGTGGAAAGTGTCATGGTGTAGGCAACACATGAAGTATGATCCACATTATGCATGATCATGGTTTGGGTGTTCTCGAAAGAGAAGGATATCACCTCGAAAGCATGTCCTTGTGCGTCCTTCACAATACCAAGGCACAAGCAAAAGTGTTGTAGAAGAAAGTCCTGGTTGAAAGTATGAGGCTCGCTTTCAAGAGCTTGAATGGTCAACTAACATGAAGTAGAAGTCAACATGATTTCGAAAGATCCTACACATGCATAAAACAAATCAAAGAACGTATGTGCATGATAAATAAACACATCATCCATCATGATGGTTCTTGATAACCCACAAGTGTAGGGGATCGCAACAGTTTTTGATAAGTAAGAGTGTCGAACCCAACGAGGAGCTAAAGGTAGAACAAATATTCCCTCAAGTTCTATTGACCACCGATACAACTCTACGCACGCTTGACGTTCGCTTTACCTAGAACAAGTATGAAACTAGAAGTACTTTGTAGGTGTTGTTGGATAGGTTTGCAAGATAATAAAGATTATGTAAAAAAAGTAGGGGCTGTTTAGATAAAGACACAACTAAGTTAGTTTTAGTAAAGAGCTTTTTGTTACGAGAAAGTTATTTGTCCCTAGGCAATCGATAACTAGACCAGTAATCATTATTGCAATTTTAAAAGAGGGAGAGGCATAAGCTTACATACTTTCTCTACTTGGATCACATGCACTTACGATTGGAACTATAGCAAGCATCCGCAACTACTAAAGATCATTAAGGTAAAACCCAACCATAGCATTAAAGTATCAAGTCGTCTTTATCCCATACGCAAACAACCTACTTACTCGGGTCTGTGCTTCTGTCACTCATGCCACCCACCATAAGAAACTCATGAACATATTGCAAACCCTACAGCGGGAATCCCGCACGCTTGCGCGACACGGAGAGCACCATAAGAAAGCACCAATAATAAAACATGCAACTCAAAACCAATCATGATCATCAAATAACCCATAGGACAAAACGGATCTACTCAAACATCATAGGATAGCCATACATCATTGGGGAATAATATATAGCATTGAGCACCATGTTTAAGTAGAGATTACAGCGGGTAAGAGAGAGGTTACACCGCTGCATAGAGGGGGGAAGAGTTGGTGATAATGGCGGTGAAGTTGTTGGTGAAGATTGCGGTGATGATGATGGCCCCGGTGGCACTCCCGTGCCACCGGAAGCGAGGGGGAGAGAGCCCCCTCCTTCTTCTTCTTCCTTGACCTCCTCCCTAGATGGGCGAAGGGTTTCCCCTCTGGTTCTTGGTCTCCATGGCATGGGAGGGGCGAGAGCCCCTCCGAGATTGGATCCATCTCTCTGTCTCTCCCTGTTTCTCTGTTCTCCTCTTCTGCCCTTTCACCATTTCGTATATATATGGAGATCCGTAACTCCGATTGGACTGAAATCTTGGCCGTGATTTTTCCCCAAAAATTAGCTTTCTTGCGGCTGAAGAAGGGCATCAACCACCTTACGGGGAGCCCACGAGGGTCAGGGGCGCACCCCCCTGCCTCGTGCCTCCCTCAGGCACCGCCTCGCGTGGATTTTTCTTCCGGAATTCTCCAAATATTTCAAAAATATTCTCCGTCCATTTTTATCCCGTTTGGATTCCATTTGATATGGGGTTTCTGCGAAACATAAAACATGCAACAAATAGGAACTGGCACTTGACACTGGATCAATATGTTAGTCCCAAAATGGTATAAAAAGTTGCCAAAAGTATATGAAAGTTGAATAATATTGGCATGGAACAATCAAAAATTATAGATACGACAAAGACATATCAGCATCCCCAAGCTTAATTCCTGCTCGTCCTCGAGTAGGTAAATGATAAAAAAGATAATTTTTGATGTGGAATGCTACCTAGCATAATCTTGATCATGTATCTAATCATGGCATGAATATTAAGACACGAGTGATTCAAAGCAATAATTTATCATTTTACATAAAAACAAAAATACTTCAAGCCTACTAATAAATGAATCATGTCTTTTCAAAATAACATGGCCAAAG
Organism: Triticum aestivum; assembly: GCF_018294505.1. NCBI lineage: Eukaryota > Viridiplantae > Streptophyta > Magnoliopsida > Poales > Poaceae > Triticum > Triticum aestivum. Next base: position 2,691 of record NW_025238588.1, read on the forward strand.
AAAGTTATCCCTACAAAATCATATAGTCTAGCTATGCTCCATCTTCACCACACAAAATATTCACATTATGCACAACCCCGATGACAAGCCGAGCAATTGGTTCATACTTTTTAACGCGCTTCAGCTTTTTCAACCCTCATGCAATACATGAGCGTGAGCCATGGACATGGCACTATAGGTGGAATAGAATATGATGGTGGAGGTTGTGTGGAGAAGACAAAAAGGGAGAAAGTCTCACATCAACGTGGCTAATCAATGGGCTATGGAGATGCCCATCAATTGATGTCAATGTGAGGAGTAGGGATTGCCATGCAACGGATGCACTAGATCTATAAGTGTATGAAAGCTCAAACTAAAACTAAGTGGGTGTGCATTCAACTTGCTTGCTCATGAAGACCTCAGGCATTTGAGGAAGCCCATCATTGGAATATACAAGCCAAGTTCTATAATGAAAATTCCCACTAGTATATGAAAGTGATAACTCAAGATACTCTCTATATGAAGAACATTGTGCTACTTTGAAGCACAAGTGTCGTAAAAGGATAGTAACATTACCCCTTCTTCTTTTCTCTCTCTTTTTTTTCTTTTTTACGGGCTTCTTTGGCCCCCTTTTTTATTTAGGCTTCTTTGGCCTCTCTCTTTTTTTTGATGGGGAAATGCTCTAATAAAGATGATCATCACACTTTTATTTACTTACAACTCAATATTACAACTCGATACTAGAACAAAGATATGACTCTATATGAATGCCTCCGGCGGTGTACCGGGATGTGCAATGATCTAGCGTAGCAATGACATCAAAAAACAGACAAGCCATGAAACATCATGCTAGCTATCTTACGATCATGCAAAGCAATATGACAATGAATGCTCAAGTCATGTATATGATGATGATGGAAGTTGCATGGCAATATATCTCGAAATGGCTATGGAAATGCCATAATAGGTAGGTATGGTGTCTGTTTTGAGGAAGATATAAGGAGGCTTATGTGTGACGAAGCGTATCATATCACGGGGTTTGGACGCACCGGTGAAGTTTGCACCAACTCTCGAGGTGAGAAAGGGCAATGCACGGTACCGAAGAGGCTAGCAGTGATGGAAGGGTGAGAGTGTGTATAATCCATGGACTCAATATTAGTCATAAAGAACTCACATACTTATTGCAAAAGTTTATCAGCCCTCGAAGCAAAGTACTACTACGCATGCCCCTAGGGGGATAGATTGGTAGGAAAAGACCATCGCTCATCCTCGACCGCCACTTGTAAGGAAGACAATCAATAAATACCTCATGCTCTGACTTCGTTACATAATGGTTCACCATACGTGCATGCTACGGGAATCACAAACCTCAACACAAGTATTTATACTAATCCACAACTACCCACTAGCATGACTCTAATATCACCATCTTTATATCGCAAAACTATTGCAAGGAATCAAACATATCATATTCAGTGATCTACAAGTTTTATGTAGGATTTTATGACTAACCATGTGAATG
>NW_025238589.1:0-1264 GCF_018294505.1 Triticum aestivum
CTAAGTCATTTTTGAGCACACCGTCCCAAGCCGCGAAGAATCTGCCTAACGACTATGCACGTGAACTTCGCAGGCAGGCACTCATGTTCAAGGAGAACAAAGAGCGGGAGAAGGCCGAAAGTAAAAAAAGCGGGAAACAAGTTGCCCAGCTCGGGGAACAAAGTAAACAATCGATTGCCCCGCTTATAGTGGAAGCCTTCTGTCCGGATGCCCCCGAGATCATACAAGCTGCGGCAGCACAGGGATTGACTGTAACGAGTGCCAGAGAACAAGCGGCCAACTTAGGTATTACTCTTCGTGAACTGTTAGGCCTTGATGAGGCGCCAGTGAAGGAGGTAGTAATTACATATGTCAAGAATGGGCCTCTCGTCGAGCCTGCGCAGGAAAAGGATCTACCTCCACAAATGAAAGGTCTACTGAAATGGTACAAGGGTTACATAAAAAATAAAAACGCCAAAGAATATATTTATGCGGAAGTTAGACATGAGCATCACTTCAAACATTACTATGTACAAATTGAACTGAGTGAATTGTTCCAGCTTTTCAATCTGCGCGAGCTCGATAAATCTATCATCAGTTGCTACGTTCTGTAAGTGATTTATTAATTTCTACCCCATCTCGTTCATATTGCTTGCACTATATATATGTCCTAACTATATTATTGTGTCCGCTATTATACATGCAGAATGAAGATTAAGGAATGCAGAGTAAGGAACATCCATGATGTTGGGTTCATTGACCCACACATCGTTAATGGACATGTGTTGGAGCGTTACCCCGCCGACGTGGGGGCAGACCTGTGGCAGTTTCTTACAAAGCAGGAACTCAAAAGTGATATTCTATTTCCTTACCATTTTGAGTGAGTGTTTCTGTCTTGAGCACATTCTCTTTTGTTTACTCCATGCATGGTATGTGGCCGGCTAATCGATGAGTTATGCATGACGTACTGTGCATGTATCGTGTCCGCAGGTTCCACTGGATTCTGCTAGTAATTAAAGTTAACACCTCAGAATGTCTCGTCCACGACTCTGTGAATATGGATCCAAAGCTTTGGGGCGGCATGAGAAGAATGCTGCAGAAGTAATTATTTTCATTCATTTGCGCTCTATATCGATCGGCCTATTTCGTTCATTTCCTAATATCAAGTAACTAATTAATAACTCTCTTGTTCATTTAATTTTCTTTGCCTCGTAGGGTTTGGAGACGGTTCGTAGATACAAAGGTCGGTGAATTCAAAAAAGAGCTAGAATTCAAAATGTTAAAG
>NW_025238589.1:1777-2552 GCF_018294505.1 Triticum aestivum
AAATTCGGTTTTTTCGGCTTTTTTTGGAAAATTTCGGACGAAAATCATAAAACAAAATTTGAATTTTGGGACGAAAAATGAACAAAAAATGAGCGAAATTTGCCTAAATTTTTTAAATACAACAGAACAACAAATGAGTATTCATAACTTTTACCAAAATATGCATGTAAAAATCAAACAGCTGAATCTATTCCTCAAATCACTACATATCAGACTGAACATCAACACTCCAGTTGCAACCATTCAGGCAATAGCATAGTGGATCAATTCAGAGAGCAGCAACCATTAGAAAAGCAACATGATAGTCCAGATTAACATGTGACTTAATAGTTCAGATACTAAGAGTAACATGCGACTTAATAGTTCTACCAAGAGTCGAAATGAACACCCATAACAGTTCAGAATTACAGTCCATGATGAATTTAACACGGCATTCGAAGTTCAATTATGCCGACCCCAAAATACAAACAGAAAGTTCAATTCAGACTTCCTGTTCTTCAACTCTTCAGTCTTGCACCAAAAGTATTGAGTCGAACAGAGACCTTCACTTCGGACTTCCTGTTCATCCACCCATTAGTCTTCATCAAACCAAAAGCTCTTTTGCTCCCATGCCGCTTAACCTTGCAATTAAAGCATTGTGAATTATATAAACATTACAAGTAGATGGCCGAAACAACAACTCAATGATGGCAGCCACAATTGGAACAACATATAAAATCATATGGGCAGAAACAATGTGAATTATATAAATATTACAAGTAGATGGCAGAAACAA
>NW_025238589.1:2613-4191 GCF_018294505.1 Triticum aestivum
TATTGGCGAATCTCCTCCATCAGATTGACTTGCACCATCATCATGGCTACCATCATCATTAATTTCCAGGTCCAGCTCCTCATTCTCTTCATCATCATCCTCACTATCATGGTAGTCATCCTCTTCTTCCTCTACCCTCTTTCTTTTCCTGCCATTATCCTTCCTTGCAAGACGAGACACTTTCCTACTTGAGTTAAGCAAACGTATTTTCTCAAACACGGCGCTAGCAGCATCAACTCCATCCAAGATTGCATGCTCCTCATCCTCATTCAACCATTCCATCATAGGATTTGTTGCATCAAACATGGTTGTATCCATCATCATTGCACATGCATCAACTTCCTTCTGCTTATCATTCTCTCTCACCGGGTCTTCTTCTTCTTCAGCACGTATCTTCAAAATGTGAAAACAAAATCAGTGAATGACAACGAAGTATAAAGAATAAAATGGATAAAGTCGCTATGTATAAAACAATGCTTATTAGACAGCAGCCTTTACTCTAAACATTGCTAAGTAAACATCAATATTTACTTTAAATAACAACCTAATAACAGTCTTTAATAAATAGTAGCATTTACTTAGTAAACAGCAACCTTTATTTCAAACAATGCTTAGGAAACAACAGTATGCAGGTGAATCATGGCATATGGGTGAATAATGGAATATGGGCAAAACACATTTCATACCTTCAAGTTGTAGCGCACAGATACAAGCTTGTGCAGCTTGCCATATAGAAGACGGTTTCTTTGCTTCGTGTGGACCAAAGCAAAAGCGCTCCAATTCCTCTCACAGCCACTTGACGAAACGCATTGTGATACAATCCTCAAGGCACACTTCTGCAGATTAGGAACTTCCCCTCCAAATTGGAACCACCACTCAGCTGCCAAGTTAAAACAAAATTAACATAGTGAGATGAACTGAGTTGCAAAACTGGGGTAATAGAGAATTTTACAAGTGGGGTAATTGGAACTTACTTGGTGACATTTTCTCTACAGAGGAACGTGCCAACCTTGAGCCAAACCTCCCACGACATTCTCTGTAAGTGCTGACTTCATCAATAGCCAAAACAGCGGTCTCAGGGTCTGCGATCTTCTCAATGGCATCTGTTAGTGCAAGAGCATAGTCCATCATCTTGCACATGTTGATCTGATAATGTGTGTAAGGATCAAGGACAACAGGTGCAAGGAGAAGGGAGAAAAAAAGAAGTTAAAACCATAAAAAGAGAGCGTCATAATACAAATTTAGTTAGTTTTGTAACTACCTGCAACCAATAGTGTGCCTTCTTGCATAGCATCGATCCTCTTGGACACCTTGCTCATGACTCTATGAAACATTTGTGATCCACCACCAAGATGACTTTCCAACTTTTGTATGGCTGTCATCATACTCTTCTTGAATCCAGATAGGGTGCATCTCTTTTGTGTATCAGCATATCTAAGGGCTTTGTAGAGTGGCTCTAGCACAGCAAGAACCCACTCTAAAGCTGCCCACCACATATTACTAGATAGCAGCTCTTCAGCGAACACATAATCAGCAACACCGTTCCAAGTACTTCCCTTCCAATCATCGGACACCATC
>NW_025238590.1:0-4190 GCF_018294505.1 Triticum aestivum
TGAAAAGTCCACCCCTGGTAGCTCTGCTTAGTCGGCCAACCATTGTCTGCCCGACCAGCTCCACTGTTTCAGAGACTCAAGTCATGTGATCACTGCTTTGAGCGAGCGGCATCCGAGCAACTCCAGTGGGGCGACCCATTTCGTCCGCCCGCGTCCGTTTGGGTCGGCGCGGACAGAAAAGACGGCCCAACGCGCCGACCCAAACGGACGCATGTCTGCTTTCTTTCGCCTGCCGACCCATTCCCGGCCCATTTTTGAGCCGGATTTACGTCGGCACGGACACAAGACGGACGCGTGCGCGCCCTCTCTCCTCCCTGCGCGTGCACAACCTCCACCGCCTGCTTCGTGGCCGACGCCGCCGACCATTTTTCGATAAAAAGGATACATAGATAGTTCTTCCGTACACAGATAAAAGAAAAGATCAACTACTCATCGGTTTCCGACTCTGACTCGGTAATGTCCTCCTCCGACGTCTGAATATAAGCGTCAGCAGCATGCTCGTCCGCGAAGTCCCACCCCGATGTTTCTCGCAGCCTCAGTCTCATTTGAGCCGTCAGCTTCCGCGCACGCTTGCCCTCCCGATAGGCGGCTCGCTCCATCCTCCTGGCCTTCCTCTCCGTCCTCCTCTGCTCATAGAACTGACGTTCGTCGACGATGTCCTGCAGGAAGCGTTCGCGCCACAGAACAAAGTCTTGCACATCCATCTCGGCGAGGGTGAGGCGACGCATCCACCTCCGGTGGACGCGACGATCCTCGTCGGTGAAAAGCCGCGGGAGAGGCGCCAGATCCTACGCCCGTTGGCTCGACACGTCAGGAAAATTCATATCCCGACGAGGCCTCAGGAGGCGCCACGCCGCCGCGTCGTACGCGCGGGCCGCCTACTCAGCGGTGTCGAAGGTGCCGAGGATGAGTCGTTTCTCGCCAAACAAGATCTCGGCGGAGAAGGCGACGCAGGGGCGCTCGCGGACTCCGCGAAAATCCGAAGCGTCGAGGATGCACATCGACATGGTGGCGCACAGGTGGCGAGACTAGTGAGAGGGGACGAGACAAGTGGGCGGCGGCGGCGGACTGAGTGTGGAGGGAGCGCCATCTTTATAACGAGTGCCGGCCATAGCGCGCCAAAATGCGCGCGCGAACATTTCCCACGCTCTGGAGCGCCAAAGCCAGCGCGAGCTAGGCCGAATTTCCCTGCGCGCGCGAAACTTTCCCACGCGCTGGCGTGGCCGCTGGCATGATCTAAAGCGCGCGCGGTCATGAAATGGGTCGGCACGTTCGGCGCGCTGCCGACCCAAATCTAAAAGAAGGCGGACGACGGGCGGACGGCCGACCCAAACGGACAAAAAGCGGGCAAAAGCGCCATCCGTTTGGGTCGGCCCGTTGGAGTTGCTCTAACTGCCGCTTACTCACGAGAAATCATCGGTCAGTCGGTGCTTCGTGGATTTTCCAAGTAAAATATTGGCTGCTCCTGCTAAGCGCACATCCAAGCATTTGGCTACAGTTTTATTCTATTTTATTTTGCGATCCGCATTTGGGCACAGTTTGAGCATAGAGTTTTTAGTTGAAATATTGCCTTGATCGTTTTGCGCAAACCAAGCCATAGCTCTGTCCTTTCGACGCGCCGGCTAGTTTCTGGTTGCGCGCGGTCCATGGATCTGGCTCGAGCGCGGCTCGTGCCGCTGCAGCATCGCCTTTGTATTCTGCCCACTTTTGGGCAGAAACGGAGTTGGCGTCTTCTCCTCAAGAAAAATGCATGCACGGTGTGGTCTTCATTCTCTCTCTTCTTGAAATGACCGCTGAATAGTCAAATATGGTTACCTATACTGACAAAACGCACATGTCTTCTGAATACAGTAGATGGAAGAGTTAATTAGTGACAGTATTATTATCTCCCGGTTGGTCAACATGAGGTTTAGGAATTTGTATGATGAAGGCCCTACGAGGATTGGTTCCGGAAATTAACTCCTCCTGTCTATATTCATCTTCGACAGCACGATGTTGTTCCCCGGTGCATTAAGAGGCACATTGATATGACTGATCTCCAACAAGGATACTACTATTGATACTTACTCGCAGAGGGAAACATGTTTGTTCCTGATGAAAACATTGTTTCAAGCTTGGGAAGAGAAATAATTATTGTTTGTTTTTTCTTTTACAAAAAGCATTGCTTCAAGGCAGAAGATAATTTGAACAGTGAAAACATACCCAAACAGGGCAGGTGGCAATGAAAAGGCTAGTAGCAAGCCAGCATACTTCTGTTATAGTATTTGCATTATGCAGTGAGGATAAATTAAGCTAATTAGTTAATGCAGGTTCTTGATGAGCGATACAAAGACATGGTTTGTTTTACTTGTGAAGGCCCTGGTCATTACGTTGGTAAGTGCATTCAAAAGAAGATTTGCTTCATATGTGGGCGGGAGGGTCACAACGTGAACAACCGTGCGGCTTGGGCGCAACCTCACCCAGTTGCCACCTTCTTTGGAAGCTCAGCTCCGGGGCTAGGGTTCTACCACATTGATGCTCCGGTGGGTCGTGAAGCAAATTGGCTCAACTTCAGAAACTGTGGAGAGGTTTGGGTCATGAAGGGAGAAATCGGCCAGTCGGACTTGATCAAGAACCTGTCAAGGATTTTCTGCAAAAACAAACAGTGGACTTGGCAAGTCAGACCTCTGTCTGAAAAGAAGTTCCTGGTTCGATTCCCACCCTGGAAAGATGTGGAAGAGTTGATTGAGTTTCCTTCTTTCGATTTGCCTATCGATGGAGCGTCTGTGACAATGGAGAAGTGGACCGGTGCGATTGACCCATTCAGTGAGCTAACTGAGGCATGGGTGGTCACTGAAGGTCTCTCGTCCAAATGGTGCACATGGAAAGTGCTGTCACAAATTGCATCCTGCTTTGGGATCCTTGTGGATGTGGACTGGAATGGTCTAATGAAAAGTTTTTATGAGAAGGTGAGAGTCAAGATTGCTTGCAGGAACCCAACAAAAATTCCCTTTGAACGAATCATGGAGATGAGGAAAAAACTGTATATCTTGTCATTCACAGTTGAAGGCTTCGATCAGATAGGTGCTGACGACCCCAATGATGATAATGGCCCTACTCACATATCTGTGGACGATGACAATAAAGAACTTGAAGATGAGGAAATTGACAAGGATATCCTAGATGATGGGGAAGAACCTATTGATGCTCTGAACCTGGCCAACAGGGCTACCTCCTCGAAGAAAACACCAGCTGGAAAAAATACTAATGATAATGATGTGGCCTTCCATCCTGCGCCCTGATTGAGGCCTGTTATTCTCCTGTGAGAATGTGAAGGAAATATGCCCTAGAGGCAATAATAAAGTTATTATTTATTTCCTTATTTCATGGTAAATGTATATTATTCATGCTAGAATTGTATTAACCGGAAACTTAGTACATGTGTGAATACATAGACAAAAATAATGTCACTAGTATGCCTCTACTTGACTAGCTCGTTGAACCAAAGATGGTTGTGTTTCCTAACCATATGTTTGAAGGAAATATGCCCTAGAGGCAATAATAAAGTTATTATTTATTTCCTTATATCATGATAAATGTTTATTATTCATGCTAGAATTGTATTAACCGAAAACATAATACATGTGTGAATACATAGACAAACATAGTGTCACTAGTATGCCTCTACTTGACTAGCTCGTTAATCGAAGATGGTTATGTTTCCTAACCATAGACATGAGTTGTCATTTGATTAACGGGATCACATCATTAGGAGAATGATGTGATTGACATGACCCATTCCGTTAGCTTAGCACTCAATCGTTTAGTATGTTGCTACTGCTTTCTTCATGACTTATACATGTTCCTATGACTAATGAGTTAGTTGCGGGATGATGTATTATGGAACGAGTAAAGAGACTTGCCGGTAACGAGATTGAACTAGGTATTGAGATACCGACGATCGAATCTCGGGCAAGTAATATACCGATGACAAAGGGAACAACGTATGTTGTTATGCGGTTTGACCGATAAAGATCTTCGTAGAATATGTGGGAGCCAATATGGGCATCCAGGTCCCGCTATTGGTTATTAACCGAAAACGTGTCTCGGTCATGTCTACATAGTTCTCGAACCCGTAGGGTCCGCACGCTTAATGTTTTGTTGACGATATAGTATTATATGAGTATGTATGTTGGTAACCGAATGTTGTT
>NW_025238591.1:0-4190 GCF_018294505.1 Triticum aestivum
GAACCGAGTCCGGCCAGGTATATATATATATTAGTTAAGCCCGTGCTGACTAGTTAATTGATGCATCCATTGTTTTGGTATATGTACACATATTAATTACTGTCGTCTTTCTTCCGTATAATTTCTAGCCCTCCGGATCGAGCACAACTTCGGTAAGGAGACGAGGCCCGAAGAAAAAGTTGAGCTCCGATGAAAAGTTTGAGATCATAGAAATCGCGCCCGACGGCGAACCGATTGAACCCATCCGGACAAGGAAGGCATTTTCTTCTCAGTGCGGGGTTCTTGTTAGGGACAGGATCCCGATCAGCATCCAGCAATGGTATAAGCCTGCTAAGGATGAAGACGCTGAGGTGTCTTCTGTCAATGATATGCAGAAAGAAGATCTTTGGACTGAGCTGAAGGCAAATTTCACCCTACCGCCAGAGGACGGAGAAGCCAGTTAAAGAGCAATTAATCAAGTCTTGTGCTCTTAAGAAGATGGCAGGCCTAATGAGGAGGTGGAGGAAAGAGCTGAACCAGTTTGTCAAGGAAAAAAAGACACCAGAATTCATCGACAAATATGAGAAGATCAAAGATCACTGGCCCGCATTTGTGGCCCACAAGACATCGGAAAAGAGTAAGAAGATGTCGGAGACAAACAAGAAAAATGCTGCGAAGAAGAAGCTTCACCATCGCACGGGGTCAGGTGGCTACCTCAAAGCCCGGCCTAAGTGGTCCAAGGCTGAGCATGATCTGCTTGAAAAAGGGATCGAACCAGAGACAATGCGTTGTCCAGACCGTTGCCGGACTTGGTTCTTCGGGGCTGGCGGAACCTTGGACCCTGTAACAGGGAAGTGTCAGTGGACGGACGAGCAACTGCAAATACCAGTCAAGAACCTTCGACACTATATCGATGCAGCGCAGCGAGGGACGTTCCTTCCAAACAGGGAGAAGGACAAGCTCACAATGGCCCTTGGGAATCCCGAGCACCCTGGACGGACACGAGGCACGCCAGGCTCCATTCCGTGGAAGGTTGGTTTTCCGGACGCAGGGGGTTACAAAACCCACGAGAGGAGGAAGAAACTGGAGCAGGACCAAATGCAGGCGCCGCTTGGAAGGGTAATGGGCCTAGAGGATCGAGAAGAGGAACGAGAAGCAGCAGATCGCAACAAACGACATGCCGAAGCTTCCCCTGAAGCTACCCCGCCCTCTCAGCGGAGAAGCAGCGTGGCTTCCACCGAGCTGCTTCAGCCGGAGCATGTCTTGACGGCTCCTGCCAGCTATCCCGTGGATGGTATCACGGAGTCTCAAAATTGCCACATGATGGCGCGATGGATGAATTTGAAGGTCAAGGCGGCTGTTGGCCAAGTTTATCCTAGTGGACCCGGCACAACTTATCACTGCCAGCCGATTCCAAAAGAATATGCTAAGGTGATGGTGGATGAAACAACGGAGGGATTTGAGGACCTCGTGCTTGACCACACTACCGGTGAAGGGGAGACTAGGCTGGGTTCTGCTCTGAAGACTCCATGCCTATGGAAGAAGGAGCTCATCAACCTTCTGAACTTGACGCCTCCGCCTCCTCCTCCTGCTCCGGCGAGTCAGGGCACTCCGCCTCCTCCACCGCCTCCTCCTCCGGCGAGTGACGATCAGGGCACGCGTGGCGGCACTCCGCCTCCTTCTCCAGCGCATGGCGGCACTCCGCCTCCTTCTCCGCCTGCACTGGCGCTCCCGAGCAGCCAGCAGCATCCTCCTTCTCCGCCTCGCCAGCAAGGGCGGAAGAGACCCGCCGCCGCCCCGGCTGCTCCAGCGCGTCGTACTCCTTCTCCTCCGCCTCGTAAGCAAGCACGAAAGAAGACAGACGCCGCAGCCGCTTCGTCTGCTCCGGCGTCTAGCAGCACAACTAGAGGCGGGAGGCAATACAAATACGGTCCATCATCTCTCAAGCCTCTAGAGAAGTTACCGTACGAGAGGTCCGAGGAGGAAAACGATACGATTGTGCAGGCCCACGTGAAGGAGTTCTTTGAAGGGGTGAAAGCAAAGAGACATCCACCTCCGGAGGAGAAGGTAGATCCAGTGAAAACAAAGCGCACTATCGATGCCCTGAGGAAACCATCAAAGTCTCCGCCGAGAACCAACTATGAGCGCATTACTGAACAGACATATCTCCAAGCCCAGCGGTCGGGAACTACTATCAGTGCTAAAAGGTCAAAACAACGAGCAAAGGGGAAAAAAGTTGCCCACCTCGGCGAACAAGCACAGCAATCGTGCCCCCCGCTCAATGTGTCTAATGCTCCGGGGACGGTGGCCGGTTATGGCAATCTTGACGATTACCTGCCTGACGATGCACTTCCTGATTTCTTGAAGGTGGACGGACACAGATACGAGTACGGGAAGCCTCTATTCAAAGATGAAAAATCTCTGACAACAATGATGCGAAGATTCCATAATTGGTACATGGAAACCTTCAGAGAGTCTGATGGTAAGAATGCTTTGTATCTGCATATTAAAGAGGAGCACGATCTCGTTGCAAATGATCTGTTGACTGTTCCATTTGAGGAGTTCTTCGAGTTCTTCAATCAAAAGGCCCTTGATAAATTAATGGTCTTTTGCTACTGCCTGTAAGTACTATTTCTGTCATTAAGTCTCTATATATAGCTCGGCTCCTTCATTGCATGCATGTATTTATAATTAATTATCCTTAATATATTATGCAGATTGAAGATCGTCGAGTGCAAAAAACAAGAAATTTATGATATTGGGTTCATTAACACAAATATCATAGATGTATTTCTGGTTAAAAAACGTCAAAGAGGCCGAGGACAACTTGCTACGATCATTGATAAAAAATCAAAACAAAGATACCATACTCTTTCCTTACAACGGCCCGTGAGTGTTACTGTCGTGTGCATATTCGGTTTCCCTTATTACTCAAGCGAGGTTATAGTAATGTAATTGATGAGTTATGCATGCGTGCGCAGGTACCACTATATTCTTCTGGAGATTAAGCTTGAGCGTGGACTAGTAACCGTCTTAGACTCGAGACGGAAAGATCCCAAAACCTATGCGGACATGACTGAAATGCTCAGCAAGTAAGTTCAATCGATCATAATTATCGCACCATATCGGTAACTTTTTGTTCATTTCCTGATATCTCAAGTAATAATAATTATTTTCTTTGTCTTGCAGGGTTTGGAGACAGTTCACCGCAGAAGCTCCGGGACTGCAGAAGGAGCTGCGATATACATACCCGAAAGTAAGTACTACTGGCTAGCTAGTTGCGCGCATCTCCGGCCCGTTGATTCTATATATAGCTATACTTTCATCGATGCCATTTATAATGCTTCATTATTAGTTTGATTGACCTCTATTTCTCGTAAAGTGCTTGTGGCAGGAGGAAGGGAATGATTTCTGTGGATACTACGTGTGCGAGTTCATCCACACCGCGACTTTGACAAACAAGCGGGGCTACTCTCAAAGACAATATGAAGTGCGTAAGCAATAATATTCACAATTTCATTTTATTACACCATCATTTCTGTTGAGTTTCATTTATATATATGTATTAATTAACCCCCTTCTTCAAATTAGACGTGACAGATGCAGAATGAACTCCTAGAACCAGATCGCATGAAAGCAATTCAAGAGAAATTGGCGGGATTCTTTCTTGACCACGTCATCAGTAAAACCGAAGAATACCATGTGGAAATTGATTTCAAATGCTAGCTAGGGGTTTGTAATTATAAGAGATCTTATACATATTGTACATGTATGTAGCCAGTAGCGTCGGATACATAATACGAAAACTTGTTGTTCGACCAACCTCTCGGAGAAGGAGAGGTCGATCGATCACTTCTCTCGGTATGCATGACGAACTTCTGTACTGAATGGTTCTCTCGATCACTTATGTATATATAGTACGTAGCGTCCAAGCACGGACATAAGAGAGGACACTTCTCTCTATTAATTAGCTAGCTAACACAATATATGAAACACCTAATTAAATTAACCCCCAAAACCCCCAACCTCCCCTCCTTTCAAAAAAAACACAAAAACCCCAGCAACTGGAATGCTGACGCGTGGATGCATTTTGGTCCCGGTTGGTGCGGGACCAAAGGCCCCCTGACTGGGGTGGGCGCGCAGAGCCACGTGGAGGCACATTGGTCCCGGTTCTGGATTGAACCGGGACTAATGGGTGGAGGTATTAGTAA
>NW_025238592.1:0-4190 GCF_018294505.1 Triticum aestivum
AAAGAAACGGGCCATAATCAGCCAAACTGCGATTGTTGATCACTGACAAGTAAGTAGCTTGGCGTTTGACAACCATGGAAATCGTTTCGGGACCCCAAACTGTGAGTAATAGTCCATGAAACGGGTCAGAATCGATAATAACCGCGAGTCTTGATGACCGACACGTGAACGCACATCGGGGTTCGTCAATCGTGGAAATCACTCCGGGACCCCAAAACAGTGAGTAATAGTCCAAGAACTAGGATAGAATCGGGCAAAACTATGAGCGTTGATGACCGACACGTCAAGCACCTCGGGGTTCATTAATCGTGGAAATCACTCTGGACCCCAAAACAGTGAGTAATAGTCCATGAAATGGGCCAGAATCGGCGAAAACTGTGAGTGTTGATGACCGACACTTAAGCGCACCTTGGGTTTCAACAACTATGGAAATCGGTTCGGGTACCCAAAACGTTGAGTAATAGTCCATGAAACAGGTCAGAATTGGCTAAAACTTTGAGTGTTGACGATGGACACAGAAACGCACCCCGGGGATCATCAATCGTGGAAATCACTCCGGGACCCCAAAACAGTGAGTAATAGTCCAAGAAACGGCCAAGAATCGGCCAAAACTGCGATTGTTGATGACCGATACGTTAGCGCACCTTGGGGTTCAACAACTTTGGAAATCACTTAGGGACCCCAAAACTGAGTAATAGTCCAGGAAACAGGCCAGAATCGACCAAAACTGCGATTGTTGATGACCGACACGTAAGCGTACCTTGGGGTTCAACAACCTTGGAAATCGCTTTGTGACCCCAAAACAGTGAGTAATAATGCATGAAACGGGTCAGAATCGACAAAAACCGCGAGTCTTGATCACCGACACGTAAACGCACCCCGGGGTTCGTTAATCGTGGAAATCACTCCGGGACCACAAAATAGTGAGTAATATTCCACGAAATGGGCCAGAATCGGCCAAAACTATGAGCGTTGATGACCGACACGTCAAGCACCTCGGGGTTCATTAATCGTGGAAATCACTCGGGACCCCAAAACAGTGAGTAATAGTCCATGAAACGGGCCAGAGTCGGCCAAAACTGTGATTGTTGATGACCGACACGTAAGCGCGCCTTGGAGTTCAACATCTTTGGAAATCGCTTCAGGACCCCAAAACAGGTCAGAATTGGCCAAAACTGTGAGTGTTGACGACAGACACGTAAACGCACCCCGGGGATGGTCAATCGTGGAAATCGCTCCGGGACCCCCAAACGGTGAGTAATAGTGCATGAAACGGACCAGAATCGGCCAAAACTGTGAGTGTTGATGACCGACACGTAAATGCACCTCGGGGTTCGTCAATCGTGGAAATCACTCCAGGACCCCAAAACTGAGAAATAGTCAAAGAAACGGGCCATAATCAGCCAAACTGCGATTGTTGATCACTGACAAGTAAGTAGCTTGTCGTTTGACAACCATCGAAATCGTTTCGGGACCCCAAACTGTGAGTAATAGTCCATGAAACGGGATAGAATCGATAATAACCGCGAGTCTTGATGACCGACACGTGAACGCACATCGGGGTTCGTCAATCGTGGAAATCACTCCGGGACCCCAAAACAGTGAGTAATAGTCCAAGAAATAGGATAGAATCGGGCAAAACTATGAGTGTTGATGACCGACACGTCAAGCACCTCGGGGTTCATTAATCGTGGAAATCACTCTGGACCCCAAAACAGTGAGTAATAGTCCATGAAATGGGCCAGAATCGGCCAAAACTGTGAGTGTTGATGACCGACACTTAAGCGCACCTTGGGTTTCAACAACTATGGAAATCGGTTCGGGTACCCAAAACGTTGAGTAATAGTCCATGAAACAGGTCAGAATTGGCTAAAACTTTGAGTGTTGACGATGGACACATAAACGCACCCCGGGGATCATCAATCGTGGAAATCGCTCCGGGACCCCAAAACGGTTAGTAATAGTGCACAAAACGGACCAGAATCGGCCAAAATTGTGAGTGTTGATGACTGACACATAAACGCACCTAGGGGTTCGTCAATCGTGGAAATCACTCCGGGACCCCGAATCTTAGTAATAGTCAAAGAAACTGGCCAGAATCGGCCCAAACTGCGATTGTTGATCACTGACCGGTAAGCACCTTCGTGTTTGACAACCATGGAAATCGCTTTGGGACCCCAAACTGTGATTAATAGTCCACGAAATTGGTCAGAATTGACAAAACCGCGAGTATTGATGACTGACACGTAAACGCACACCGGGGTTCGTCAATCGTGGAAATCACTCCGGGACCCCAAAACAGTGAGTAATAGTCCAAGAAACGGCCAAGAATCGGCCAAAACTGCGATTGTTGATGACCGATACGTTAGCGCACCTTGGGGTTCAACAACTTTGGAAATCGCTTAGGGACCCCAAAACTGAGTAATAGTCCAGGAAACAGGCCAGAATCGACCAAAACTGCGATTGTTGATGACCGACACGTAAGCGTACCTTGGGGTTCAACAACCTTGGAAATCGCTTTGTGACCCCAAAACAGTGAGTAATAATGCATGAAACAGGTCAGAATCGACAAAAACCGCGAGTCTTGATCACCGACACGTAAACGCACCCCGGGGTTCGTTAATCGTGGAAATCACTCCGGGACCACAAAATAGTGAGTAATATTCCACGAAATGGGCCAGAATCGGCCAAAACTATGAGCGTTGATGACCGACACGTCAAGCACCTCGGGGTTCATTAATCGTGGAAATCACTCGGGACCCCAAAACAGTGAGTAATAGTCCATGAAACGGGCCAGAGTCGGCCAAAACTGTGATTGTTGATGACCGACACGTAAGCGCGCCTTGGAGTTCAACATCTTTGGAAATCGCTTCAGGACCCCAAAACAGGTCAGAATTGGCCAAAACTGTGAGTGTTGACGACAGACACGTAAACGCACCCCGGGGATGGTCAATCGTGGAAATCGCTCCGGGACCCCCAAACGGTGAGTAATAGTGCATGAAACGGACCAGAATCGGCCAAAACTGTGAGTGTTGATGACCGACACGTAAATGCACCTCGGGGTTCGTCAATCGTGGAAATCACTCCAGGACCCCAAAACTGAGAAATAGTCAAAGAAACGGGCCATAATCAGCCAAACTGCGATTGTTGATCACTGACAAGTAAGTAGCTTGGCGTTTGACAACCATGGAAATCGTTTCGGGACCCCAAACTGTGAGTAATAGTCCATGAAATGGGTCAGAATCGATAATAACCGCGAGTCCTTATGACCGACACGTGAACGCACATCGGGGTTCGTCAATCGTGGAAATCACTCCGGGACCCCAAAACAGTGAGTAATAGTCCAAGAAATAGGATAGAATCGGGCAAAACTATGAGCGTTGATGACCGACACGTCAAGCACCTCGGGGTTCATTAATCGTGGAAATCACTCTGGACCCCAAAACAGTGAGTAATAGTCCATGAAATGGGCCAGAATCGGCCAAAACTGTGAGTGTTGATGACCGACACTTAAGCGCACCTTGGGTTTCAACAACTATGGAAATCGGTTCGGGTACCCAAAACGTTGAGTAATAGTCCATGAAACAGGTCAGAATTGGCTAAAACTTTGAGTGTTGACGATGGACACATAAACGCACCCCGGGGATCATCAATCGTGGAAATCGCTCCGGGACCCCAAAACGGTTAGTAATAGTGCACAAAACGGACCAGAATCGGCCAAAATTGTGAGTGTTGATGACCGACACATAAACGCACGTCGGGGTTCGTCAATCGTGGAAATCACTCCGGGACCCCGAATCTGAGTAATAGTCAAAGAAACTGGCCAGAATCGGCCCAAACTGCGATTGTTGATCACTGACCGGTAAGCACCTTGGTGTTTGACAACCATGGAAATCGCTTTGGGACCCCAAACTGTGATTAATAGTCCATGAAATTGGTCAGAATTGACAAAACCGCGAGTATTGATGACTGACACGTAAACGCACACCGGGGTTCGTCAATCGTGGAAATCACTCCGGGACCCCAAAACAGTGAGTAATAGTCCAAGAAACGGCCAAGAATCGGCCAAAACTGCGATTGTTGATGACCGATACGTTAGCGCACCTTGGGGTTCAACAACTTTGGAAATCGCTTAGGGACCCCAAAACTGAGTAATAGTCCAGGAAACAGGCCAGAATCGACCAAAACTG
>NW_025238593.1:0-4190 GCF_018294505.1 Triticum aestivum
CCTGCGGTGAAGGTGGCCCGTCCTGAGCACGGATCGTACTCGGTGCCGGCTGGCTCGCACCCTTCTTAGTCTTTCTTTTGCGTGCCTTCTTCTTCTCCTGTAATGGGACCGAGTTCTGCTCACAGACCGCCTTCTTGAGTGTGTTGGGGCTGATAATATTTCGCACCTCGCCTATCTGAGGCTCGGTGAAGTCGGCAGCTGGAGGCGTCTCCTGAGAGCTGAACGCCAGACGGCGCCTGTTGCAACTTGGCTTCTCCGCGGTACGAGCTAGATCGCACACGTCTTTTGTTGGGTTTGGTTCTTGAGAAGGAGGCCCCATGAAGTCGCCATCGTACCCATGCTCGGCAAAGTACTGATCGACGTTGCCAAATGTATCATCGTCGTCGTCATCGTCGTTCTGATCCTGTGCCATATGCATGTTTGGATCCAGTGGCATAGGGATGTCCGGCACCGTTATGGCGGTCTTGCCATGGGGCCGACTTGGCGCCGGCACGACTGGCGGTGTTGTCTTTGGGGTGGTGTCCCCCGCCCCCAAACGAATCTGGCTCTTCGGCCAAAGTAGGGGCCAGCTCAGGCAGGCGCTGAGGGTCATCACTTCTTCATCGTCAGCCCCGATGGGTCGAATCGGAGGTAACAAGTCGTCGCAGCCTGGCAGCACCCGAACCAGTTGAACCCTAAACAAGTTGGGTGGCATCTGGGTACCGTGGAACAAGGGGTTGCCTGGTTAAACGATTTTGCCCTTGGCGACATCGACCAACTCGTTGTTCACGAAGTGGAGGAGAGTGCACGGAACGTCGGCGGTGCCCTGCGAAAACATGTAGGGCGTCAGGGATGCCCAGTCAAAGGCAAGGAGATGAAGTCCTCGGCCGAGAGAGGCTTAATTAGTTACCGTGATGATGGCGTCGAGCTCGGCTAATGTCGAGGCACCGCCAACGGCGGGCGTGCAGTTGACGGAGCGGCCGCTTGCTGAAGAGGTGCCGGCCGGCGTACACCCGGGTGCATTAAGCTCCCGTGCCGGCGTCGGAGACACCAATGCCGCCTCCGCCGGAGGCACCAATGGCCCCGCCATCGCATTATGCGAGTTGCTGGCCGTGAAGCTAGGAATCGGGGGCGGCCCCTGTTGGCCGCCCGCAATCCACGCACTCAACCCCGAGATCAAGGTAGGCACAAGGGCGGTCATCGTCGCTCCGAGTCGTTGTTCCACTTGCTCTTGGACAATCTCCGGAATCCGTGCCACCTGTGCCTTGAGTTCTTGAACCTCTCGCGCCTGGCTTTCCGAGCTGGTCTTTTTCTCCTTCCGCACACCAGCGGTATAGTATGACCCCCATTTTGTCGACAAGCCTTTGCCGGCCACACGACCAGCTGACGTCGGCTTACTGAGCTTATCCTTGTTCTTCATTACATTCAACCCCCTATTTAGAGTGGTGTCCCAAGGGTTGCTCTTAGTCGACCCCGCGCTACTGCTTTCAGTCGCCTGCGGAAGGAATGTGAACCATTTAGAAATTTGGCTTCATTAATTAGAATGCAACCATATGGAGCTAATTACGCGGGGGTGTATTCCTTACCAGAACAAGCTCAAGCTGCCTGGTCTTCGGATCCGTGGTAAGCTCCTTTGTTTTCGGGTCCTTCTTGTACTGGGCCCTGACAAAGTTCCTGGTCTGCTTGTCACCGTATTTATCGAAGAGGGGCGGTAGGCCTTGCTCGGCACGGTCCGCCTCCTCCTTGTCCCATATAGGCTCCGCCACTCTGTAACCGCCGGGACCGAGTGTGTGTTCCCCTATGTTCAGCTCCCGCATTTGTTTCCCCCACTCACTTGATTGGGAGCTTGCGGTGCTCAAGCAATTGATCTTGAAGTCGTTGTAGTCATCTTCGGTGATCGAAGGATTTTTCTCCTTGATCTTCTGATAACTCTCACCTTTCTCGATCATTCTCTTCACATTGCTTTTCCAAGTAGACAGGGCCTTGCTCATCTTCGTGAGGGCAGCATTGTTCACTTTATTCCCTTTGAGGCTTGTGTTTTCAAATTCAGCGGGGAACTTGTATCGTTCGTGCAGCTTCGTGAAGAGGAGGTGGCGCAAATTCCCTCGGTCAGGATGCCTCAGGTTCTCGGTGTTGATCGAGACGGTGCTCCGGACAATGCACCCGAGCTGAAGCGAGTACCCCTTGACTATTCGTTCGGGCGCTGTTGGATTCCCGTTGGAGTCCACTTCAGTAACTTCCTCCTTGAGGGTGCGGAGCACGATCGGGCGCCGGTCCTTCCGTTGCCTCTTCGGTTGGCTGCCATCTATGCGTGCGCCGCCATCATCAGTGGTGGCATCCTCGGCGGCACCATCAGTGGTGGCATCAGTGTGGTCATCCTCGGCGGCACCATCCGTGGTATTAGGATCGGTGGGGAAGGCGGCGTCCTCATAGAAGTGAGGTTGTTCCTCCATCTCCTAGGACAGCTCCCAGAATGCCTTGCCGCCCGAACCCCCGGCCTCATCGTTGTGGGCCATGTTTCTCTCTAAATAGAAACAAAGTTTGGTCAAAAAGTTGGTTATTGTCAAGGAACAAGATCTCTAAGTTGACCAAATAACCTAATTCTCGAGGAATGTCGCCAAAAAGTTGGTTATTGTCAAGGAACAATTGAGAGATGTTTGTGATATTGCCTAGGTGTTTTGGGATAGAACCTGTTAGTGTGTTGTTGCTAAGGTCCAAGTCCACGTTCTCAGGGTAACCTAGTTCTTGAGGGGTGTGTCTAGAAAGTTGGTTGCTGCAAAGATACAAGGTTGTGAGTTTGGTCAAATTGCCTATGATGTTTGTGATATTGCCTTGGATCTTGAAGGCACTGTTGCATGATAATCCAACCACTAAAGAATAAGAATACTATTTTTGTTCATAGGCAACACTTTTTGTTCTTGTTTTTGTGGTAGAATTGATGTTGAGCTAAAGGGTCAGGACAACTAGAAAAGGGGGTCGACGGGTCGAGAGGACACACCGCATGCTCGTATTCAGCCGCCCGGTACGTTATTTCTTGACTCAACACCACGTGAAATGACGAGGCATTTGCTATGAGTATACTACTAAAGTTTAGCTCGATATGACCCCAAGACACATTGTCGAGACAAGAAAGAGCATAATACATTTGTCAAACCATTCCGCGGTTATTGGTTGCGAGCTGAATAAGATGTATACAACCAAGGATATCCATCAGTCCGCTACCCGCACAGACATGTCTATCCGATCCATTTTCATGTAACAATTTTTTGTGTCGCTTCCCTTTGTTGCAATTGTGACCGGGCAAACTATTACTTGTCGATCAATGCCACACGAGAAACATTATCAAGACCAAAAGCAGCACGATATATACTATTCTCAATTATTGTTTGCCCGCCGAATACAAGGTCCTATACTACAACCAAAGTCCAAAGACAACCAGAAGGCGTTTTTAATGGTAAATAGCATCATTAACAGTTTTATTATAACATTACTAGTTGCAACAAGTGACGGTTAAATAAATAGAAAAAGTATGAGTATTCTCAAACCAGTTGCTTGCCGGCGCAAGTATGCTCTACGCGTTTGCAACAGAGCAGAGTAATCAACGTTGTAGACTAGGCTCAAAGACATCTTGGCCATTAATTAATTAATCACATATGTAAGCAAGCAAGCAATCAACATTGTACTCCTTCGTAGGAGTTATTCTTATTCTACTGTACACTAACAGCAAGAGCAGTACAAGTATGAAGCAACAAAATAGTATTATATGGACAAAAAATACTAAACTAATCCAACCACTAAAGCAAATTAATTTTTATTTCGGTTGAGAATCGGGCACCTTCTAGGTCAAGAAAATTGGGCATGACCTTTGCTAATTTTCTTGACCTTGGAGTGCCCCATTTCTCAACCGAAACGGAAATTAATCAACGTTTCAGGAGAAAGGGGTCATTTTAGAAGATCACAAGTAGCAGCAGCATCACTTGACAAAATCACAACTAGCAGCAGCTCGCAGATAGCAGCAGCAGCATCACTTGACAAGTAGTACAGCAGCAGCAGCAGCATGCATGCACTGGTCCATGGCACAAAGTCCATGACCCAGAACAGAGCACTTTACTAAAAATGAAGAAGAAAAAAGGCATGCATGCACTGGTTGTAGCAAATCATCATTTCTGAATCAAAACAACAATTAGGACAGGGAAATTATGACACACTTC
>NW_025238594.1:0-4189 GCF_018294505.1 Triticum aestivum
GCTGGTTGCCTGTTACCACCTGTCGCATGGTAAGAACTTGTAAGATATTGATATTTGCTTTACTGTGAGCACGTTACAACCACATCCTAGTAGTTCATAGGAACATTATTCTCGAATTTTGTTTCTTGTTTCTACTAATCATGACAGGTTCCGGAGAAAGAAGTTCTTGGGCGATGAACACATCTTCACCATCACGAGAGTTGGGACAACACACACAAGCACATGGTCAGGTTATCTCTTTACCATCATTTGAGGGTAGATTTAATCCTGCTATTTATCTAGATTGGGAGCTTGAAGTAGAACAAGTTTTTAGTTACCATGACTTTTTTGAACTTGAGCGAGTACGAGCTGCCACTAGAGCATTTACTGGTTTTGCTTCTGTTTGGTGGAGTGTGCATTGTAAGAAAAACATTGATAACCAACCCATAACTTGGAAAGATTTGAAACGTGTAATGAGACAACAATTTTTCCCTCCTTACTATCGTCGTGAATTACTTCGCAAATGTGAACAATTTAAACAAGGCAATAAAACTGTTCATGCTTACTACCAAGAGTTCAAATCTTATATGCATCATTGTGACATAGAAGAATCTGAGGATGATACAATGAATAGATTTTTTGGTGGTTTGAACCATGATATTCAGGCAAGATTTAGGTATATTCCTCGTTGCATTACTGGTATGTATGTTCGTGCCTGTACCTTTGAGAGACAGTTACAGGAGGATGCATTGGGTGACTACAACAACTACTATTCCAATTCATGCTCACTACCATTGGTTGATTCCTCCACCGTTGCACCTACTAGAGCAGCCACACCTCAGATTGTGAGTGCGACATCATCTCAAGTGTATGGTACATTGTCATTGTCCATACCGACATCAGCTACGTCTTTGCGACAAGGTAACAGTAAAGGTATTGATGATATAACTTCACATGAGAATGATGCATCCCTAATTAACTTAAATACATCATGTGCTGAGTTACCTGTTGATTTGAGCACACCACCTATTTTAGAGAATCATGTTACTATCATGAATGCATCATGTGATCAAACAACTGAAATACCAACAATTTTGAGTGCACCCATTGAATTAACTATTGATGCAAAAGAACCAATGTTTAATCATTTTGATATGACCTCTAATCTTGGTGATGATTCTGTGTCCAATGACTTACTGCATGTTTGCTTATTTAAGAATGTTGTAGCATGTAAATTTGATGCAAGTAAGGTTTATTCACCAATATTGGGATGGTTTAATGATGAATATTGTCAATCATTTGATAGGAATAAGAGCTTCACTTATATGTGCAAACTGAGTTGCAATATTTTCATGCCTTCTACTTATGATAATATTTTGCCTTTGTATTTTATGATATATGAAAGTTACTCATGTATACATGTGTCATATGTGCAAAAATCAAGGGAAGTAAAAATGGATGACATATACATATACAACATGTATACCTTGTCTCTTTTCTTAGCCACATTTCAGATTAAGCAACGCCGAGGACGGCTTTGTTTTCAAAAAGGGGAGGATGATGAGGACATGACTACCTTGGATACAACCAAAAATATTGCATACATGCATATTTGTCCGGTGATTTCTAGTGCAAACTATTCAATAATCTATTTATGTTATCCAGAACAAAAATACTTCACACACTTTTGTGTTTTGTCTAATTACAGGTGTATGGGATATTTGTACAATTCACATATGAAGATAAGGGAGAAAGAGATGTTTAAGTGTTGTTCAAAAAGTTCTCTCACGTCACTTTTGAGCCAAGAGAAGATAGAGTCCAAGTCTCTCACGTTCTGGATTCAGATTCGGACTGCACAGACATACCTGACTCAAAACACCAACAACTTTTTCATATGGACTCCGAATTGGGTGATTCTTTTTTTGTTGGATTCTAGATTTTGTGCTCTTTCCAGAACAGTTGGATTCACCTTCAAATTCGTCCGGAGCGTTGAGATATCGACGAAACAGTCAGATGCTGCAGCAGAATCCGAGTCAAACAACAAGTCCAAAGGTGTTGCATCACCTCCACTTGGGCCGATTGGCCTTGTACGACCTAGGGTTAGTTTTAGGCTGCCTTGGGACGTCCTCCCACCTCCTAGGCCGCCACCCCTTGCTCCTATATAAGTAGATCCATCTAGTAGCTTTTCCCTTGGGATTTGTTTAGTTAAAAGTTAGCCATTGCAACTTCGTGTACTTCGTTTGTGTCCAACGACCAGACCAAGACCGCTTACAGATCCCCACCATTATCAATACCTCATATATATTTGCAATATTCAGATTGCTTTATCATATTCTTGCTCATTCTTCGATTGCTTGCAGGAATAGACCTTCGTGGTCAGGCTGACCGTGCTTCCGGCATCGTCAGTAACCTCAGGAGATTGGTTTAGCGATTGCTAAGGCGCAACGTCATGCACGTTTGTAGTCGGATCGTCAAAGTCGTCTCCACCAAATCGATAGTTATCATCTCATCGAAAGATCGGGACACCCTCGCCTCTATCAGAAGACGTTCGAAACAAAGCTCGATAACAGATTTAATGAACTGCTTGCGCGTCTTCCACCACCGGCTGCACCTGTCGCACCTCTGCAACAACAACAACTATGCCCCCTTCCGAATCAGTATGGACGAGCACAGCGTGTTCCTATTGTGCCAGGACAAAATTCTGGTGCCGCTGGTACTGCTGTTGGTGTTTCTTTGGCTCCTGCTACTGCTCCTGCTGGTACCCAGGAGGATGATGAGTATGCGGGCGATTATGAGGATGAGGTTGATCAAAATCAGATCTACGAGCAGCCACCAACACCACCACCAGCAGGTCGACCTCAGGTATATATTCGTAATGGTAGGCCTGCACCACCACCTCAGGTACGAGATGATGTCCATATTCCTAAACTGAAATTGAATATTCCACCATTTGAGGGTAGATATGTTCCTGATATATATCTTACTTGGGAGTTAGAAACTGAACAACGATTTACATGTTTACAATATCCTGAGGAGAGACGAGTTGCTGCTGCTGTTTGTGCTTTCACTAGTTTTGCATGTGTATGGTGGTCTGAACATTGTAGATTATATCCTATTCCAACTACTTGGGCTGCTTTGAAAACTGCTATGCGTACGCGTTGGGTTCCACCATATTATCAACGTGAATTGCTTCAAAAATTGCAGCGTTTAAGACAAGGGAAAAATTCTGTAGAAGAATATTATCAAGAATTACAAACTGGCATGATTAGATGTGGTATTGTTGAGGAGAATGAAGCTATGCTTGCACATTTTCTGGGTGGATTAAATAGAGAGATTCAGACCATTCTAGACTATAAGGAGTATACTAATATCACTCGTTTATTCCATCTTGCTTGTAAAGCTGAACGTGAAGTGCAGGATCGACAAGCATTGGCGCGAACTAACTTTTCTGCAGGCCGACCTTCCTCATGGACGCCGCGTGCATCTTCTACTTCAACTGCACCAGCACCTCAATCAGGTGCCTCCTACAGTCGTGATACAAGAAAACAGGAACAACCAACATTATCTGCCAAGAGCGCACCTGCGGGGCCTGCACAGCGTTCTTCTTCTTCCATGGCATCAACAGGGCACACAAGTGATATTATTTGTCGTCGTTGTAAGGGAGGAGGTCATTATGCGAGGGAATGCAAATCTCCGCGCGTGACGATTGCTACCGCGGATGGTGGATATGAGTCCGCTAGTGATTATGATGAGGAGACATTGGCTCTTATTACACGTGAAGAACATGGTGGAGATGATTCTGATCATGAGACGCAATACATGGCTCCTGAAGACGCTGACAGGTATGAATGTTTAGTTGCTCAACGTGTTTTGAGTGTGCAGGTCACACAAGCTGAGCAAAATCAGAGGCACAATTTGTTCCATACCAAGGGAGTTGTGAAGGAACGTTCTGTGCGCGTCATAATAGACGGAGGGAGCTGCAACAACTTGGCTAGCATGGAGATGGTGGAGAAGCTTTCTCTCACCACAAGACCACATCCACATCCTTACTACATCCAATGGTTCAACAACAGCGGCAAGGTTAAGGTAACACGTACTGTTCGTGTGCATTTTAGTATCTCTACATATGCTGATTATGTTAATTGTGATGTGGTACCTATGCAAGCATGTTCCTTATTACTTGGTAGACCATGGCAATTTGATAAAAATT
>NW_025238595.1:0-4189 GCF_018294505.1 Triticum aestivum
TTATTTGCCTATCTTGAGGCACCGTACCCGAAAGGGATTGACAACCCCTTTAACACGTCGGGTTGCGAGTATTTGTTATTTTTGTGCAGGTGTTGTTTACATGGTGTGAGGAGGTTCTCCTACTAGTTCGATAACCTTGGTCTCATCATTGAGGGAAATACCTACCGCCTCTATACTACATCATCCCTTCCTCCTTGGGGAAATACAGACATAGTTCTAGCAGACATCAGGAAGCAGAGGTTGTCATGTGCTTTTTGGTTTTGGATATGCAAACTCTTAAAAATGAACATCAGTTTATATTTGCCCTTATGATAGCAACCTTTATTATGCAGTCCGTCACTTTTATTTCTTTGCCATCACAAGATAATACAAAACTTATTTTCTCTTACAATAAAATATCATACATATTTAGGAGGAATTTTTATTTCTTTATGCAGCAATGACAACTTACTTGAAGGGTCTTATTCAATCCATAGGTAGTTATGGTTGACACTCATGGCAAGAAACTGGGTTTAAGGGTTTTTGGATGCATAAGTAGTATCTCTACTTAGTGGGAATTTTGGCTAGCAAAACACCCTAGAGAAGCACCACATGCTAGACGATCCATGACAATATAACTTCTGTGTGAATATAAGCAATCATAACTCATTATGTTGTCTTCCTTGTCCAATGTCAACTAATTGATATAGAATATTTAATGGGGGTTTACGATCATAAAAGATGTCCAAGATAGTATATTTATATGTGAGACCTCTCTTTCTTCATTACTTTTTTCATGGATTGCATCAATGACCAATGCTATGTTTGTTAACTTCCAACAATTTTTATCAACTATAATTCTTTTATGTGAAGTCATTACTCCCCATGGGATGAGCATATGATCTTTTCATCCTTTATTATTTTTATTTCATTGCTAAGATTTAAATAAGAAAGTAAAGCAAAACTCAAAACCACTCTTTATTATATAACTCTCACACGATTACATAGATAGATAGATCACGAAACAAGAACTCGAACTAGATCATACTAAAACTTCATTCTTCTAAATCATAAAATCACTAAGGATCAAACTAAGATAGATAATGATGATAAAAGTGATGGTGATATGATATCGGGGCACCTCCCCCAAGCTTGGAACAAGCGAGGGGTGGTGCCCATACCCCATGTACTCAAGTCTCTTTGTTCGGTGATGGTGGTGATGATGTGGTAGGCTTTTTCTCTGGCTTCCAAGGCATAGGCTCTTCGTCATAAAAAGGTGAGTGTGTTTTCGGACTCCTGAAATTTGCAGCCAAACTCATACCTTTAAGCCTGGATTCATACTCAAATTTTTGGTTTTGTAAGTCATAAACTTGGGCCTAAAGATAATCAATCCGGTCATTGAGCTTGAAGAAGATGTCCCCAATGTTCTTGCTGCCCGCCTTGTGTTCACAGATGAATTCCATGATAATGGAGTTGATAGCATTGAGCCCGCGCTCCACCATCCCTTGTCACTTGAAGATCTCATGTTCCACCACTTCAAGCCTGTCCTTCTCGCTTGCGGTCTTCTTAGGCCATTGAACGTCCAGGATGTGAAGCACCCCCTAAAACATCTCAATGTCTTGAGGGTGTTTCATCACCTCCGGAAGGTAAGGGTTGACGGCCTTCTCATAGAACCGACACGTCTCCAACGTATCTATAATTTTTGATTGTTCCATGCTATTATATTATCCATCTTGGATGTTTTATATGCATTATTATGCTATTTTATATCATTTTTTGGGACTGACCTACTAACCTAGTGCCCAGTGCCAGTTGTTGTTTTTTCCTTGTTTTTGTCTTCTACAGAAAATCAATACCCAACGGAGTCCAAATGGAACAAAAATTTTGATGATTTTTCTTGGACAAGAAGACCCCCATGAAGCTTAGGGAGGAGGCCAGAAGAGCCATAGGTGAGCCACAAGCTCGCTAGGCGCGCCCTAGGGGGCACACTATGAGCTTGTGGGCCCCCTGGGACTCATCCAACCATAATCTCAGCTCCATAAATACCCAAATATTCTCCATATACCAGAGGGCACACTGAAAATACTTTTCCGCCACCGCAAGTTTCTATCCTCATGAGATCCCATCTGGAGACCTGTTCCGGTGCTTTGTCGGAGGGGAATTCGATAATGGAGGGCCTCTACATCAACCTTGCTACCCTTCCGATGATGTGCGCGTAGTCTACCACAGACCTACGGGTCCATAGCTAGTAGCTAGATGAATTCTTCTCTCTCTTTATGCAACACCCTCGATGCGGCTATAGCTCCCACGTGTCGAGGCACGACTTAGAGACATAACCGCATTGAAAGCAATGTCGCAAGTCAGGCAATCATTACAACATCCCATGTAATACATAATAAAAGGGGGAGATAACATAGTTGGCTTACACTCGCCACGTCACATCAGAGTACATAAATAACATCCATCAAACAAACACTCATGGCCCGACTACGGCGCCAAAATAGAAAAGAACCCAACATGCGAGAAGGCCCTAAATCGATCCCCAACTAGGCACCACTACTGATCATCGGGAAAGGAAACATAATAACACTGAGAGTCCTCGTCGAACTCCCACTTGAGCTCGTAATCGTCAACTGGAGCAGAAACACCTGGACCTGCATCTGGAGTTGTAGTATCTGTGAGCCACAGGGACTCAGCAATCTCACACCCACGCGATCAAGACTATTTAAGCTTATAGGACAGGTACGGCAATATAAGTGGAGCTGTAGCAAGCGACTAGCATATGTGGTGGCTAACTTATACGCAAAAGAGAGCGAGAAGAGAAGGCGAAGCACGAGCGAGAAGCTAAAGGAACATCCTGCGCAAGCATAACTCCAACACCGTGTCCACCTCCCAGACTCCGCCGAGAAGGGGCCATCACGGTAACACACACGGTTGATTCATTTTAATTAAGTTTAGTTCAAGTAATCTACAACCGGACATTAACAAATTCCCATCCGCCCATAACCGGAAATTTCAGATCACGATGCTCTCTTCGGAGCAGCAAAACAACATGATACATGACCTGAACATGACAAGTAATAACATGGCATGGAGCTACTCAACAAGCTTAACAAAACACCCAAAGTGACCTGGGGCCAAAAGGGTTCACAAAATATATTAACGGGCACACGAACATAGCTAAAACACAATCAGTTTTCAGACTTAGTGCAAACATAGACATGCTGAAATATAACTCACGAAGGCATGTAAACGAGCTCGATGCACTCACCATGGTGCAAGTCACAGCAAGGTAAGCATACATCCATTAAGAAGGCACAAAATACAAGCTATACATGGCAAGAACATTGGCATAGCATGCACGGATCACTAACAATAGCATCGGCAAAATCGCAAACAAGTTGACGATCTGCCCAGATTAACAACGAAGCAAAAGTTGAGCTCGATTGAGTCAACCTAGAGCACTCCACATATGCAAACAAAGACATGGATGGATAGAGCATAACATAAATATCAAAACTCCCTTACTGATCATCCTCAAAAGAGGCACGGATCACTAGGAAACAAGCTGGACATATAGCATCATGAACTAAAATATCCCAGACTTAGTGAAAATCACTAAGTCTCTGAAATCAGCAATCTCAGGTACCTCTCTTCGCAAGCTTGCACAAGACAACACACACATCCTAAAAATGCATGGGTGACGCCTCTGGAAAGAAGACAAAATGCTTAACAATTCATCCCAAAGGGGCACATGCATATCATGCATGAATTAAACATGGCCAAAATGACAAAAGTGCATGATGAACTAACGGATCTGCGATTTAACTCACGAAGCCTCCTTCTAACAACATTTTGGGTATCAAGATGACCTCAAATGCAAATGATGCAATGGAATGAAATGATGTACATGTCAAGGCGAAGATTTTGATATATCATATGCCCAAAACGGAGCTACGGTTGCGGAGATACAAGCAGTCAAAGATAGCACGAAAATTAGGGTTTCGGGGGAGAGAGGTCAACCCAGATCTAGATCCAGCGGCACGGATTACGAGGCGGCCGGGGCACTGTAGCACGAGTCGCCGGAGCCGGTGGAGGAGGGGAGGCCGGCGAGGCGGCGGGGAGAGGCCGGGGTGGCGCCGGGGAGGCCGGGGGAGACCGGTGGCGGCGCCCGGCGGCGGTGGACGCGGCCCGCGCGCCGGCGAGGGCG
>NW_025238596.1:0-4188 GCF_018294505.1 Triticum aestivum
GAAACATGGATGCACTTCGTGTACGAAACGAACAATCTCTTTCGAAGTATCTGGCTTTCATACGGAAACTCGTGTGTTACAAAGGATCTCATTTTTTTGAGCTATATGACACTGAAAATGAAAAGCACTACAAATGAACTCTGAAAAGGTTGAAAGATGGCACGGTATCATCATTTCACCCACATAGAATGTGCTAAAAAGTTGAGAGGGTTACGGCAAAAAATGGATGCACTTCATGTAAAAAACGGACAATCTCTTTCGAAGTATCCCGGTTTTATACGGAAACTCGTTTGTTACATAGGGATTTGTTTTTGTTAACTTATTTGAACTCCAGACTTTGTGTGTGTTCAAAATGCACCATTCAAAGCCACATCATCAATTTTAAACCCTTTCAGTGTTCATTTGTTACTTTTCATACATTTACTTATTTTTTTAGCTATATGACCCTGGAAATGAAAAGCACTACAATTGCACTCTGAAAAGGTTGAAAGTTGGCATGGTATAATCATTTCAGCCACATAGAATGTGCTGAAAAGTTGAGAGGGCTACGACAAAAACTTGATGCACTTCGTCTACAAAACGGGCAATCTCTTTCGAAGTATCAGGGTTTCATACGGAAACTCGTTTGTTACAAAGGGATTTCAATTTTTTGAAATTACTTGAACTCGAGACTTTTTGTGTGTACAAAATGCACCATTCAAAGCCGCATCATCAACTCTCAAACCTTTCTGACTTCATTTGTTATTTTTCATGCATTTACTGTTTTTTTGAGCTATATGACCCTGAAAATGAAAAGCCCTACAATGAACTCTCAAAAGGTTGAAAGCTAGCATGGTATCATCATTTCACCCACAGAGAATGTGCTAAAAAGTTGAGAGGGTTACGGAAAAACATGGATGCACTTCGTGTACAAAACGAACAATCTCTTTCGAAGTATCAGGGTTTCATACGGAAACTGGTGTGTTACAAAGGGATTTCAATTTTTTGAAATTACTTGAACTCGAGACTTTGTGTGTGTTCCAAATGCACCATTCAAAGCCACATCATCAATTTTAAACCCTTTCTGTGTTCATTTGTTACTTTTCATACATTTACTTATTTTTTTAGCTATATGACCCTGGAAATGAAAAGCACTACAATTGAACTCTAGAAAGGTTGAAAGTTGGCATGGTATCATCATTTCAGCCATATAGAATGTGCTGAAAAGTTGAGAGGGCTACGAAAAAAACTGGAAGCACTTCGTCTACAAAACGGGCAATCTCTTTCGAAGTATCAGGGTTTCATACGGAAACTCGTTTGTTACAAAGGGATTTCAATTTTTTGAAATTACTTGAACTCGAGACTTTTTGTGTGTACAAAATGCACCATTCAAAGCCGCATCATCAACTCTCAAACCTTTCTGACTTCATTTGCTATTTTTCATGCATTTACTGATTTTTTTGAGCTATATGACCCTGAAAATGAAAAGCCCTACAATGAACTCTCAAAAGGTTGAAAGCTGGCATGGTATCATCATTTCACCCACAGAGAATGTGCTAAAAAGTTGAGAGGGTTACGGCAAAACATGGATGCACTTCGTGTACAAAACGAACAATCTCTTTCGAAGTATGAGGCTTTCATACGGAAACTCGTGTGTTACAAAGGGATTTCAATTTTTTGAAATTACTTGAACTCGAGACTTTTTGTGTGTTCCAAATGCACCATTCAAAGCCACATCATCAATTTTAAACCCTTTCTGTGTTCATTTGTTACTTTTCATACATTTACTTATTTTTTGAGCTATATGACCCTGGAAATGAAAAGCACTACAATTGAACTCTAGAAAGGTTGAAAGTTGGCATGGTATCATCATTTCAGCCATATAGAATGTGCTGAAAATTTGAGAGGGCTACGACAAAAACTGGAAGCACTTCGTCTACAAAACGGGCAATCTCTTTCGAAGTATCAGGGTTTCATACGGAAACTCGTTTGTTACAAAGGGATTTCAATTTTTTGAAATTACTTGAACTCGAGACTTTTTGTGTGTTCAAAATGCACCATTCAAAGCCGCATCACCAATTCTCAAACCTTTCTGACTTCATTTGTTATTTTTCATGCATTTACTGATTTTTTTGAGCTATATGACCCTGAAAATGAAAAGCCCTACAATGAACTCTCAAAAGGTTGAAAGTTGGCTTGGTATCATCATTTCACCCACATAGAATGTGCTAAAAAGTTGAGAGGGTTACGGCAAAACATGGATGCACTTCGTGTACAAAACGAACAATCTCTTTCGAAGTATCAGGCTTTCATACGGAAACTCGTGTGTTACAAAGGGATTTCAATTTTTTGAAATTACTTGAACTCGAGACTTTTTGTGTGTTCAAAATGCACCATTCAAAGCCACATCATCAATTCTCAAACCTTTCTGACTTCATTTGTTATTTTTCATGCATTTACTGATTTTTTGAGCTATATGACCCTGAAAATGAAAAGCTCTACAAATGAACTCTAAAAAGGTTGAAAGTTTGCAGGGTATCATCATTTCACCCACATAGAATGTGCTAAAAAGTTGAGAGGGTTACGGCAAAACATGGATGCACTTCGTGTACAAAACGAACAATCTCTTTCGAAGTATCAGGCTTTCATACGAAAACTCGTGTGTTACAAAGGATCTCAATTTTTTGAGCTATATGACACTGAAAATGAAAAGCACTACAAATGAACTCTGAAAAGGTTGAAAGATGGCCCGGTATCATCATTTCACCCACATAGAATGTGCTAAAAAGTTGAGAGGGTTACGGCAAAAAATGGATGCACTTCATGTAAAAAACGGACAATCTCTTTCGAAGTATCCCGGTTTTATACGGAAACTCGTTTGTTACATAGGGATTTGTTTTTTTTAACTTATTTGAACTCCAGACTTTGTGTGTGTTCAGAATGCACCATTCAAAGCCACATCATCAATTTTAAACCCTTTATGTGTTCATTTGTTACTTTTCATACATTTACTTATTTTTGTAGCTATATGACCCTGGAAATGAAAAGCACTACAATTGCACTCTGAAAAGGTTGAAAGTTGGCATGGTATCATCATTTCAGCCACATAGAATGTGCTGAAAAGTTGAGAGGGCTACGACAAAAACTGGATGCACTTCGTCTACAAAACGGGCAATCTCTTTCGAAGTATCAGGGTTTCATACGGAAACTCGTTTGTTACAAAGGGATTTCAATTTTTTGAAATTACTTGAACTCGAGACTTTTTGTGTGTTCAAAATGCACCATTCAAAGCCGCATCATCAATTCTCAAACCTTTCTGACTTCATTTGTTATTTTTCATGCATTTACTGATTTTTTGAGCTATATGACCCTGAAAATGGAAAGCTCTACAAATGAACTCTGAAAAGGTTGAAAGTTGGCAGGGTATCATCATTTCACCCACATATAATGTGATAAAAAGTTGAGAGGGTTACGGCGAAACATGGATGCACTTCGTGTACAAAACGAACAATCTCTTTCGAAGTATCTGGCTTTCATACGGAAACTCGTGTGTTACAAAGGATCTCATTTTTTTGAGCTATATGACACTGAAAATGAAAAGCACTACAAATGAACTCTGAAAAGGTTGAAAGATGGCACGGTATCATCATTTCACCCACATAGAATGTGCTAAAAAGGATGCACTTCATGTAAAAAACGGACAATCTCTTTCGAAGTATCCCGGTTTTATACGGAAACTCGTTTGTTACATAGGGATTTGTTTTTTTTAACTTATTTGAACTCCAGACTTTGTGAGTGTTCAAAATGCACCATTCAAAGCCACATCATCAATTTTAAACCCTTTCTGTGTTCATTTGTTACTTTTCATACATTTACTTATTTTTTTAGCTATATGACCCTGGAAATGAAAAGCACTACAATTGCACTCTGAAAAGGTTGAAAGTTGGCATGGTATCATCATTTCAGCCACATAGAATGTGCTGAAAAGTTGAGAGGGCTACGACAAAAACTGGATGCACTTCGTCTACAAAACGGGCAATCTCTTTCGAAGTATCAGGGTTTCATACGGAAACTCGTTTGTTACAAAGGGATTTCAATTTTTTGAAATTACTTGAACTCGAGACTTTTTGTGTGTTCAAAATGCACCATTCAAAGCCGCATCACCAATTCTCAAACCTTTCTGACTTCATTTGTTATTTTTCATGCATT
>NW_025238597.1:0-4188 GCF_018294505.1 Triticum aestivum
TGCCATGTTCATGCATCATATTGTTGCATATGTTTGTGTATTGATTGCCGGCACCGTTCCTTCTTGATAGGTCCTGCTCCGGAGTCCGTTCCAGAGTGCCTGTCTATGAAGCAGTGCCTTCCTTGTTGATCTACCAGGCAAGCAAAACCCCTTGTTCATTCCGATAAAATCCTACTCTCTCGCTCCTGCTCTCAGTTATTGCATTAGGACAACAACGATTCATCTGCTACTTTGTGCTGCGGTAGTTGAACCCATTCCTCTGCATGACCTGTCATTGTCACAGTAAATAGTTGAAACCCACTAGCATGTGTAGGAGTTGATTGAAGCCATTGTTGTGTTCCTACCATGCTATGCCTGCTATTGCTTAGAGTTGTGTCAGGTCTGATTCATTGGGAATGAATTGGAGTGTTACGATATGTTCTGGTGCTGAGAGTTAAGTGTGTGAACACGATTTGGTAAAGGTAGCGGTGAGAGGCGATGTAGGAGTACATGGTGGGTTGTCTCACTGGAACCGCCCTTAAGCACTGAGTTCTATGTATGTTGTCCAATGACTCGATAGTACCACACATTGGGTTCCGGTAACTCGACCCCTCTCGACTTATTAACCAACTTGATCTCTGTCCAGGAGTCGCAACTAGTTTCTGGTGTTTGTAGGTAGTGTTAGTAGTCTACCAAGTGGCACCCGGCCAGGTGGGCTTGGGATAGACTAGGCACCAGTGGCACGGTGTACCAAGCGTAGATCCATCCGGCGAGGTGGGCTTGGGAACCCTGCACACATCGTTTGGGGCCGTGAGTGAAACCCCGGCCGGATCTCCTTGCAGATGGAACCCGAATAGGCGATAAACCTGGATTGGAGTCTTGTGTGGTTAGTCAGGTCGTGGCCGACACCCTCGCCAGGCTTCCGCTTGAAGGTTGCCGAGATACATGACGTGTACATGGCGGTAAGTGGCGAGAGCGTGTGTGAAGAAGTACACCCCTGCAGGGTTAACATGATCTATTCGAATAACCGGGTCAGCGGTTATGGACTTCTTGGATGCATACATGGTACATAGACAACTTGAAGTGGATACCCTAAAATGCTCAAGACAAGTGTGAGTGCTATGGATGGCCTTCTCGTAGGGAGACGGGGATGAATCCATAGTAGTGTATTGTGTGGTGCTTAGTGGACTCGTGTACGTTGTCTCACCTCAAGATTTTCTGGTAGTCGTAGAACAGGATAGCCACAGAGTCAAAGCTGGCTTGCTGCAACTAAACCCCACATTACCCTCTTGATACAAATGCATGTATGATAGGATCTGATGTAAGTCTTGCTGAGTACCTTTGTACTCATGTTGCTTTATTTATGTTTTTGCAACGGAGACTTCGGTCTTATTAGTGCTCTCGTGGACTTCGACTAGTAGCTAGTACCTCAGCTACGATCTTGATCGGATGTTGTAGATAGTCAGGCTTTCAGCCTTTTTCATTTATAGATGTCTGTACTCAGACATGTAATGCTTCCGTTTGTTGCTTGATTGCTCTGACTGTTGGGTCATGTGACCCCTGTTTGTAATAACGCTATGATGGCTCTTCTGAGCCTTTATCTATATGAGTTGTTGAGTTATGCTGTGATGCCATGTTGTACAGCACATACTTGCATGTTATGCGTACGTGTAATGTGTATTGCTATGTGTGGGATCTGACTATCTAGTTGTTTATCCTTAGTAGTCTCTCTTACCGGGAAATGTCTCCTAGTGCTTCCACAGAGCCCTGGTAGCTTGCTACTGCTCCGGAACACTTAGGCTAGCCGACATGTGTCCTTCTTCGTTTCTGTGTCTGTCCCTTCAGGGAAATGTCACGCGATGAATACCGGAGTCCTGTTAGCCCGCTACAGCCCGGTTCACCGGAGTCCTGTTAGCCCAGTGCTACAGCCTGGATTCACTCGCTGATGACCGACACGTTCGATGCTGGGTCATGGATGCCTGTCCCTGTAAGTTAGTGCCACTTTGGGTTTACGACTAGCCATGTCAGCCCGGGCTCCTTATCATATGGATGCTAGAGACACTGTCATATCCGTGTGCCAAAAGGCGCAAACGGTCCCGGGCAAAGGTAAGGCGACACCCATGGGGATACCGTGCGTGAGGCCACAAAGTGATATGAGGTGCTACATGCTAGATCGATGTGGCATTGAGTCGGGGTCCTGACACGCACCCATGTGGAAGAAAAAATCTATATTTTGGGACCTACCCTACTGGAAAGACCTAGAGGTCCGCTCTTCGTTTGACATGATGCACGTGACGAAGAACCTTTGCGTGAACCTGCTAGGCTTCTTGGGCGTGTATGGGAAGACAAAAGATACAGCTGAGGCACGGGAGGACCTGCAACGTTTGCACGAAAAAGAAGGCATGCCTCCAAAGCAGTATGAAGGTCCTGCCAGCTATGCTCTTACCAAAGAAGAGAAGGAAATCTTTTTTGAATGCCTGCTTAGTATGAAGGTACCGACTGGCTTCTCGTCGAATATAAAAGGAATAATAAATATGGCAGAGAAAAAGTTTCAGAACCTAAAGTCTCATGACTGCCACATGAATATGACGCAACTGCTTCCGGTTGCATTGAGGGGGCTTCTACCGGAAAACGTCCGATTAGCCATTGTGAAGCTATGTGCATTCCTCAATGCAATATCTCAGAAGGTGATCGATCCAGAAATCATACCAAGGCTAAGGAGTGATGTGGTGCAATGTCTTGCCAGTTTCGAGCTGGTGTTCCCACCATCCTTCTTTAATATCATGACGCACGTCCTAGTTCATCTAGTTGACGAGATTTCATTCTGGGCCCCGTATTTCTACACAATATGTACCCCTTTGAGAGGTTCATGGGAGTCCTAAAGAAATATGTTCATAACCGCGCTAGGCCAGAAGGAAGCATCTCCATGGGCCATCAAACTGAGGATGTCATCGGGTTTGTGTTGACTTCATTCCTGGCCTTAAGAGGATAGGTCTCCCTAAATCGCGGTATGAGGGGAGACTGACTGGAAAAGGCACGCTTGGAAGGGACTCAATAATATGCAGGGACGGATATTCTTGGTCTCAAGCACACTACACAGTTCTACAGAACTCTACCTTGGTGACCCCGTATGTCGATGAACACAAGAACAGTCTGCGCTCCAAACACCCGGAGCAGTGCGACGACTGGATCACATGTGAACACATCAGGACTTTCAGCAGTTGGTTGGAAGCACGTATCAGAGGTGACAACACTGTTTGTGATGAGCTGTACTTGTTATCCAGGGGACCATCTTTGACTGTATTGATTCGGAAAGGATACGAGATAAATGGGAATACATTTTACACGATTGACAAAGATCAAAAGACCACCAACCAAAACAGCGGTGTCCGCTTTGATGCAACAACCGAGAGGGGAAATGACACATATTATGGTTACATAGTGGACATATGGGAACTTGACTACGGACATGATTTTAAGGTCCCTTTGTTTAAGTGCAAATGGGTCAATGTGTCAGGAGGCGGGGTACAGGTAGACCCATAGTACGGAATGACAACAGTGGATCTGAAAAATCATGGGTACACTGACGAGCCGTTCATCCTACCAAAGATGTGGCACAGGTTATCTATGTGAAGGACATGTCTACCAGACCGAGAAAGAGAAAAGATAAGGAAGCGAATACATCATACGATGAGCCAAAGCGCCACATAGTTCTTTCAGGAAAAAGGGACATCGTGGGAGTGGAGGACAAGACAGACATGTCTGAATATTATGAAAAGTTTCATGAAATTCCTCCCTTTAAAGTCAAGGCTGACCCCAGCATCCTGATAAACGATGAAGATTATCCATGGTTACGGCGCAATAAGCAAATGACACAAGCGAAGAAAAAGTGAAGACTTTCTCCCGCAACTATTATGATGATACTATGCCAACTTTGTAACTGACGAGTATGATACCATTGTCCGTTTTGTACATGCACATGCTATGTGTGGGTCAATTTATGATACCATGCCAACTTTCAACTTTTTCAAAGTTCATTTGAAATGCTTTAGTGTCTTATGGTTCGGCCCTCATAATAATTAAAAATAGAAACAATAAGTATTTTGTTGTAAGTAGAAACAAAATAAAATAAATAAAGCAAGAAAGAAAACAAAAAAACTAAAAAGAGTGGAAAGTTTATAATTTTCCAAAAACTAAAAGCAAAAAGAA
>NW_025238598.1:0-4187 GCF_018294505.1 Triticum aestivum
CGAAAATTTGGAATCACTTCAGCCAAAAAACTGGCGCGCAAAGTGTCATCAGACACGGTCCCTTATTCAGAACTGTGTACGATATGTGGACATCACAAACGATTCAGATAGCTTAACCCGTGTGATGAGTTTGAACGTCAAAAGTTTTGGTTTGAATTTCCATGGTTACAGTGGTCATCCACGTCATTGCATAATTTGGGTACACAAAGGAGACTACAGCACACCCACACTTCTTAATCGAGCAAGT
This sequence comes from Triticum aestivum, assembly GCF_018294505.1. Taxonomy (NCBI): domain Eukaryota; kingdom Viridiplantae; phylum Streptophyta; class Magnoliopsida; order Poales; family Poaceae; genus Triticum; species Triticum aestivum. The sequence continues at coordinate 248 of NW_025238598.1, forward strand.
TCAGCAATTAAACAGAGGTAGCTGACCTAAACATTACTCTAACAAATTAAAGAATGACGCTCTTAATTAAACAAAACATAGAGTACTACTATGGCTGGTGCTCGTTGATCTCCGCCGCCGCTTCCATGTCCAGCTCGCGCCCGACGGTCTCCTGGGGAAGGGGCTCCATGGCATCCATCGCACCATACTCGGCAAGCATCTCGCCATCCGCATCCGCCATCTCTATGGAAAAGGCCGCCACGAGCTGGGCGTGGGCGGACGCGATCTGGGCTTGGATGGGCTCCGTTGTCGCAAGGTATGCGGCGGAGGAACGGACGGCTGCTCGAATGCTCTCGGCGATTGCCAGCTCTTCGGCCGTGGGTTGCCGACCGTTGTCGGAGAAGCTTCGTTCAATTAGTGCGTTGACCACTTGGAGCTGTGCGTGGGCGGCCTCGACATGGTCGTGGGCGGTCTCCATCAGGGCTAAGGCCGCCGCTACGAAACGGACAGCTGCTGTGCCGCTCTCGCCAGTTGCTATCCCCGAGGCAGATGTTGCTGCCGCCATCTGAGAAGCAACAATGACCGTTTGGGCTACCTTTGGCACCCGGTCACAAATTGCGGCCACACTCATGCACCTTGTTAGCACGCGCATGGCGGCTGCGGCCGCGCTCTCGCCGGACTGGGCCACCGAAGTTGCCCTCACGACGCGGGTCCACGTGCCCATCTTTCACCGGCGATGATTCAACAGTGAAATGATATTTGGGGAGCGAGCTAGTGTGCTTGACACGCCGGCTGTGGACTGTAGCCGACACACCTTCTTGCATAAGCTAAAGGCGTACTATACACCAACGGTGATCCATGATATTTTGTACTACATCTCACACGGTTGCTGATAATAAACTGTGTGAGATCTACCTGATTTTTCATCTTGATTTGAATTAAATAATGGGGTCACAGCGGCAATGGACGGTGTTTGAATTGCTAGACCTTTTATCTGGAGTGAACATGAAACTATATGTGTGTCGTAAAAGAATTGGAGTTATTCCTGGTTCGTTTGAACATTTTATACATTAAATTGTTTTTCAACCCATTTCAGGTGAACAATTGGAATTTGAACTACATGCACATGCTCTAGTGCACATAAATTGGTTGAAAAATCAAATCTGTGTCCTTGGGTGCATGCTTAGGTCCCATGCAAGAAACGGGAATGAATTTCAAACACCAGGGCACCGTTGATTGCCGGCAAAACATTGAGATGCCTTGTTTTTAAATTCTAGTAAATCCAAAACTCGACTGAAATTCATGAAACTTGGCATGCTATCATGGTGCGGCATCAAACTGCCGTGGTACAAATTTTGTACCATTAGGGGCAGGTTTGGGTATATGCTTCTCACAAACTGGAGCTTCTCACAACAAGCATGATGGTTTTCGGTAGGGAACGTCCCACCTTTGTGGACGAAACGATATCCATTGCCTCTTATTGCTTTCAATTTTTTTCTCGTGTCAACATAGAACAACAGGAGTGTTCTGTGATTTTTTGTGATTTTTCGGGGTTCGTTTGGACATTTTTATGCATTAACTGAGTTTTCAATGCATTTTATGTGCATAATTCAAATTCGAACTACATGCTTATGCTCCAGTGCATATAAATTGGTTGAAAAATCAAATCTGTGTGCTTGGGTGCATGCTTTGGTCCCATGCAAGAAATGGGAATGAATTTCAAACACCGGGGCACCGTTGATTGCCGGCAAAACATTGAGATGCCTGGTTTTTAAATTCTAGTAAATCCAAAACCCGTCTGAAATTCAAGAAACTTTGCATGCTATCATGGAGCGGCATCAACATGCCGTGGTACAAATTTTGTCCCATTTGGGGCAGGTTTGGGTATATGCTTCTCACAAACCGGAGCTTCTCACAACAAGCATGATGGTTTTCGGTAGGGAACGTCCCACCTTTGTGGATGAAACAATATTCATTGCCTCTTATTGCTTTCAAATTATTTTCTCGTGTTAACATAGAACAAACATGAGTGTTGTGTGATTTTTTGGGGTTCGTTTGGACATTTTTATGCATTAACTGAGTTTTCAATGCATTTTATGTGCATAATTCAAATTTGAACTACATGCACATGCTCTAGTGCATATAAATTGGTTGAAAAATCAAATCTGTGTCCTTGGGTGCATGCTTTTGTCCCATGAAAGAAATGGGAATGAATTTCAAACACCGGGGCACCGTTGATTGCCAGCAAAACATTGAGATGCCTGGTTTTTAAATTCTAGTAAATCCAAAACTCGTCTGAAATTTAAGAAACTTGGCATGCTATCATGGACCGGCATCAACATGCTGTGGTAAAAATTTTGTCCCATTTGGGGCAGGTTTGCGTATATGCTTCTCACAAACCGGAGCTTCTCACAACAAGCATGATGGTTTTCGGTAGGGAACGTTCCACATTTCTGGACGAAACAATATACATTGCCTCTTATTGCTTTCAAATTATTTTCTCGTGTCAACATAGAACAACAGGAGTGTTGTGTGATTTTTTGTGATTTTTCGGGGTTCATTTGGACATTTTTATGCATTAACTGAGTATTCAATGCATTTTATGTGCATAATTCAAATTTGAACTACATGCACATGCTCCAGTGCATATAAATTGGTTGAAAAATCAAATCTGTGTCCTTGGGTGCATGCTTTGGTCCCATGCAAGAAATGGGAATGAATTTCAAACACCGGGGCACCGTTGATTGCCGGCAAAACATTGAGATGCCTGGTTTTTAAATTCTAGTAAATCCAAAAATTGTCGGAAATTAAAGAAACTTGGCATGCTATCATGGAGCGGCATCAACATGCCGTGGTACAAATTTTGTCCCATTTGGGCATGTTTGGGTATGTGCTTCTCACAAACCGGAGCTTCTCACAACAAGCATGATGGTTTTCGGTAGGGAACGTTCCACCTTTGTGGACGAAACAATATCCATTGCCTCTTATTGCTTTCAAATTATTTTCTCGTGTCAACATAGAACAATAGGAATGTTGTGTGATTTTTTGTGATTTTTCGGGGTTCGTTTGGACATTTTTATGCATTAACTGAGTTTTCAATGCATTTTATGTGCATAATTCAAATTTGAACTACATGCACATGCACTAGTGTATATGGATTGGTTGAAAAATAAAATCTGTTTCCTTGGGTGCATGCTTTGGTCCCATGCAATAAATGGGAATGAATTTCAAACACCGGGGCACCGTTGATTGCCGGCAAAACATTGAGATGCCTGGTTTTTAAATTCTAGTAAATCCAAAACTCGTCTGAAATTCATGAAACTTGGCATGCTATCATGGAGTGGCATCAACATGCCGTGGTACAAATTTTGTCCCATTTGGGGCAGGTTTGGGTATATGCTTCTCACAAACCGGCACTTCTCACAATAAGCTTGATGGTTTTCGGTAGGGAACATCCCACCTTTGTGGACGAAACAATATCCATTGCCTCTTATTGCTTTGAAATTATTTTCTCGTGTCAACGTAGAACAACAGGAGTGTTGTGTGATTTTTTGTGATTTCTCAGGGTTCGTTTGGACATTATTATGCATTAACTGAGTTTTCAATGCATTTTATGTGCATAATTCAAATTTGAACTACATGCACATGCTCTAGTGCATATAAATTGGTTGCAAAATCAAATCTGTGTCCTTGGGTGCATGCTTAGGTCCCACGCAAGAAATGGGAATGAATTTCAAACACCGGGGAACCGTTGATTGCCAGCAAAACATTGAGATGCCTGGTTTTTAAATTCTAGTAAATCCAAAACTCGTCTGAAATTCAAGAAACTTGGCATGCTATCATGGAGCGGCATCAACATGCTGTGGTACAAATTTTGTCCCATTTGGGGCAGGTTTGGGTATATGCTTCTCACGAACCGGAGCTTCTCACAACAAGCATGATGGTTTTCGGTAGGGAACGT
>NW_025238599.1:0-4187 GCF_018294505.1 Triticum aestivum
TAAGGATAGATTTCCTAATTTGCGCAAATCAAAGCTAATGCCACGTGCTGATGGTCCTTTTAAGGTGTTAGAGAAAATAAATGATAATGCATATAAACTTGAGCTGCCTGCAGATTTTGGGGTTAGTCCCACTTTTAACATTGCAGATTTGAAGCCTTATTTGGGTGAGGACGATGAACTTTCGTCGAGGACGACTTCATTTCAAGAAGGGGAGGATGATGAGGACATCAATACCATTGTTACACCCACAGCCCCTGCTGCTATACATACTGGACCAATTACTAGAGCTCGCGCACGCCAATTGAATTATCAGGTACTTTCGTTTCTTGGTAACGATTCTAATGTTCATGAGAATATGATGCTGCCTAAATTGGATACATTTGTTTTGCTTACAAATGAAGGGCCTAGCTTGGACAAGAAAGATGAACCTTGGAGCAAGTTCAAGCATGGAGATGATGGCATGCGCAAGGGGATCAAGAACGGAGTTATAAGTGATGATTTCAGGACTTTGAAGCCACCATAAGGAGTGCATGAAGCCTTGGACGAAATATACAAGATGCCACTTCATAAATTTTGTCTAGAGGCTATTTTAGGTGCGGCGTCACCTTATTATTGGGCCAGGCCCATGTATTTTCGAAATACTTAAGTATAGGCTGTTTTTAGAGTCCGTATGTGTGGGGAAACAAGATTTAGGGTTGGTTTCGGACCCCTCCTCCAAGGGCCACGAAACCCCCCCTCTTCCTCCGTATATACAACCCTTAGGGCATCGTTTAGACTTTGGGTTTTGTTTAGATTAAAAGTTCGTCATAGCTGCAACTTTGCGTACTTCGTTTGTGTCCAGCGACCAGACCAAGACGTCACAGAACCCCACCTTGATCAATAAAGCTTTCATCTTATATTCGCAATATCTAGATTGCAATCTCAGTTTCTTGCTTGTTCTTCGTTTGCTCGCAGGAAATAGGCCCTCGTGGTCAGGTTGATCGTGCTCCGGCGTGGTCAATAACCCCTTGGAGTTGGTTTAGCGATTGCTAAGGCGCGACGTCCTCGCACGTTCGTAGTCGGATCGTCAAAGTCGACTTCCTCTAAAACGATAGCCACCATCTCATCGAAAGATGGGACACCTTTGCCTCTATCACAATATTTCACCCTGAATGAATCTCCTTTACTTTCTCTCTTAAGCATAGCCCGCACTGCAGCAGCAACTACTGCGGTAGCAAAGCAGTCCGCGGAACTACAATTTCCTCGTCTCCAACGGTGTTGAGCGTCAACCATCTTGCCGTTGGCTCATTGTCCTTGATCACAAGAATGTTTCCATTGTTCACAGTGATGACCTCCTTCAATCTACATCACCATAACAACATATTAAGCATCCGAGCAACTAAGATTAACTGCACTTGATACTTATGGTACTAAAGGTGCAAAATTAGCATGTTTGGCCATGTGCACAGCAAATTCTGTGAAAATCAATCCTACAAGTATTTGAAATAAAATCTGCAAATTTGTGAGATATTAATAAATTTTTGTGATTGTGGGCATCCCCGTGCAGATTGCAGAGTACTTACAACATATTAAGCTTATGAGTAACTGAGATTAAATGTACTTGATAGTAGACAATGATGCTACCATCACCGATTGTAACTGTTGTCTGCTACTTCTGAGGCCTAATTAAAAAAATCAGAAGGATGCTTGTGCGTGCTCTGGTTGTGCCAAGTGCCTACTAACCCATACAGAACACAAGCCATTTAAAATAGATAGACTTATTCCCTTTACCATTACAATTCATCTGCAATTATTAATTAGTATTTTGAAAGATGTATCATAAAAGGGCACGCATACAGATCAGTATCTAAGTAGTAGTAGTAGTTAGTAGTTAATGCTAGGCAATGACAATCTGTGTACCATGTAAGTCTGCATAATATAATCTGACAAAAGAAAAGGACCACAGAATAGAATACCAACAATCTTATCCAACATATAATTAATAATCTTGTTTCTCCTTTCTGTAACATAGGGAGCTTAGAAATAATAAGTTTACACAATCGAGATCTTCGCATTGGGTGACACAAGATATTGAAATTCTCTTAGTGCACAGATTCAGCAAAGTAAGGAGAGTGCATGGATATGTCTAGCAGATGCAGTTGGCACTGTAGACTGAAAGTGCAATATTGACACCATGACTTCAAATCGATAGTCATTTCTGTCAATCACATTATGGCCAAAAGCGTTTATCTAGACAATGGAATAAGTTCATGTTTCATATGCACTTCAATATAGAATTACATAATGCGACTTCAAATCAGTAGTCATTTCTGTTAATCACATTATGGCCAAAAGCATTTATTTAGACAACGGAATAAGTTCATGTTTCATATGCACTTCAATATAGAATTACATAATGCCTACAAGCCTGTATAACATAGCAACACATATTCTCATGTGAAGATTGCCTCTATTATTGATGATATTCATGTGACAATCTTCTGAGACCACCAAGATTCATTTTAGAAAGCGAGAAACATGATATTTCGCAAGCAAGAAACTTGATTATATCACTGAACATTCTATATCCACGAGAAATTCACATAGAGCATTCTATGATGGACATGAACCACATTGTGAGGCCTCAAAATACCAACAATAGCATAAGATAGCAGATATATGTGTCCACATGTTTTCAGCATCCTTCAAAATTTAATAGGCTCAGTTACTATTTAGCGCGCATCAATGACAAACAAGATCAGCACCTAAGCCATGCTCAATTGCACTCTTTGCAAAGCAATCTAGAATCAGCATTGTAGATATTACAGGACAAAAGCTTTCCTAGACTACCGGTTGTAAGGATTTTGCTAATCATGAAAAATAAAAATAAAATAATAGAGAAGACCTGTCATCACACAGCCACACTCCCATTTGTAAATCATATAGTTCAGGATGCAAGTATATAACTGATCAAACCTTTGAAGTGATCAACAAAGATTCTGCAAATCCAGCAATCGTCATTTGTTTCTTGGAGCCAAGAGTTTTAGCCACCACTAACAACAACTACCTTCATGACCAGTACTTGAAAACTTTTTCTTGCCAATTCACTATAATGAGTGTATCTCTCAGTCAGACAGGCAACCAAAAAAAGCAGTCATGTTTATAGTAACTAAAATTTTACTTGTAGTAACTGAATCCCATAATAGTTTTTCTTTAAGAACTAAAAACTTACTTGTATATTAGTGGAACATGTAACCAAAAATTTGGTCAGACAGGCACCACATCGACCTTCTCTTTTCATTAACTTAGCATTTACTTGTATAGTAAGTAAATCCCATAACAGTTTTGTTTTAGCAACCGTAGTCTACATATTTTTGTTTCTTTTATACTTCAATTGCTATGTCTAAAATGAAATAAACGTGGGAGGACCATGAATCCACGACCAACAACTAAATTCTAATGCGTATCTGTATATTAGACTATTTCAATTCATAGCATCAGATGTTTCAGCACCGAATAAAATATAGTGACGCACCATGAATGTTCTAGGCCACGGTGTGCAACAACTGAACAACATGCTCGCTGTTTTCCGTGACGGAGCTGGAGTGGTGGCCAGCCGACTACCCCTAAAAACACGTGACCGAATTTGCAGCAGGAATCACGTTGTGTCCTGCCGGTGGCGCTCCGCATCCGGGAGCAGGAGGTGAGGTGGAGGGGGGAGGCAGACGGTGGGGTGCTCACTCGGCTAGACCACGTCGGCCGACATCGTAGTGGAGCAGATCCTGTTCCTACCAATCGCGCGGCGGTTGTCTGGGCGCAAATCATCGGATGGCAGCAGACATGGAAGGCACAAGAAGGAGACCCTCCCTCGTGATATGGTTTATATCTCCAAAAATTATATTAACATTTATATATCTACTAAATGTGTATTCCTCGTTGCAATGCATTGGCTTCGTAAACATGCGCTAATGAGAAGCCGGATGATTATTTAGCCTAGACTAGAGGCAGCGAAGCGAATCGGGCGGAAACACAACGACGCAGTCACGCACCGGCTCTTTCCTCCACCCCTCGTAGGGCTAGCTAGGGTTTCTCCGCCCAAATCGTGTAATAATAACCCACTTGAAGATTCGCGCGAACGCTGCGGCGATGGCCACCACCGTCCAGCCCCACTCCCCGGACCCAACAGCCATCACCACCACCCCTGCCCC
>NW_025238600.1:0-4187 GCF_018294505.1 Triticum aestivum
TAAGGATAGATTTCCTAATTTGCGCAAATCAAAGCTAATGCCACGTGCTGATGGTCCTTTTAAGGTGTTAGAGAAAATAAATGATAATGCATATAAACTTGAGCTGCCTGCAGATTTTGGGGTTAGTCCCACTTTTAACATTGCAGATTTGAAGCCTTATTTGGGTGAGGACGATGAACTTTCGTCGAGGACGACTTCATTTCAAGAAGGGGAGGATGATGAGGACATCAATACCATTGTTACACCCACAGCCCCTGCTGCTATACATACTGGACCAATTACTAGAGCTCGCGCACGCCAATTGAATTATCAGGTACTTTCGTTTCTTGGTAACGATTCTAATGTTCATGAGAATATGATGCTGCCTAAATTGGATACATTTGTTTTGCTTACAAATGAAGGGCCTAGCTTGGACAAGAAAGATGAACCTTGGAGCAAGTTCAAGCATGGAGATGATGGCATGCGCAAGGGGATCAAGAACGGAGTTATAAGTGATGATTTCAGGACTTTGAAGCCACCATAAGGAGTGCATGAAGCCTTGGACGAAATATACAAGATGCCACTTCATAAATTTTGTCTAGAGGCTATTTTAGGTGCGGCGTCACCTTATTATTGGGCCAGGCCCATGTATTTTCGAAATACTTAAGTATAGGCTGTTTTTAGAGTCCGTATGTGTGGGGAAACAAGATTTAGGGTTGGTTTCAGACCCCTCCTCCAAGGGCCACGAAACCCCCCCTCTTCCTCCGTATATACAACCCTTAGGGCATCGTTTAGACTTTGGGTTTTGTTTAGATTAAAAGTTCGTCATAGCTGCAACTTCGCGTACTTCGTTTGTGTCCAGCGACCAGACCAAGACGTCACAGAACCCCACCTTGATCAATAAAGCTTTCATCTTATATTCGCAATATCTAGATTGCAATCTCAGTTTCTTGCTTGTTCTTCGTTTGCTCGCAGGAAATAGGCCCTCGTGGTCAGGTCGATCGTGCTCCGGCGTGGTCAATAACCCCTTGAAGTTGGTTTAGCGATTGCTAAGGCGCGACGTCCTCGCACGTTCGTAGTCGGATCGTCAAAGTCGACTTCCTCTAAAACGATAGCCACCATCTCATCGAAAGATGGGACACCTTTGCCTCTATCACAATATTTCACCCTGAATGAATCTCCTTTACTTTCTCTCTTAAGCATAGCCCGCACTGCAGCAGCAACTACTGCGGTAGCAAAGCAGTCCGCGGAACTACAATTTCCTCGTCTCCAACGGTGTTGAGCGTCAACCATCTTGCCGTTGGCTCATTGTCCTTGATCACAAGAATGTTTCCATTGTTCACAGTGATGACCTCCTTCAATCTACATCACCATAACAACATATTAAGCATCCGAGCAACTAAGATTAACTGCACTTGATACTTATGGTACTAAAGGTGCAAAATTAGCATGTTTGGCCATGTGCACAGCAAATTCTGTGAAAATCAATCCTACAAGTATTTGAAATAAAATCTGCAAATTTGTGAGATATTAATAAATTTTTGTGATTGTGGGCATCCCCGTGCAGATTGTAGAGTACTTACAACATATTAAGCTTATGAGTAACTGAGATTAAATGTACTTGATAGTAGACAATGATGCTACCATCACCGATTGTAACTGTTGTCTGCTACTTCTGAGGCCTAATTAAAAAAATCAGAAGGATGCTTGTGCGTGCTCTGGTTGTGCCAAGTGCCTACTAACCCATACAGAACACAAGCCATTTAAAATAGATAGACTTATTCCCTTTACCATTACAATTCATCTGCAATTATTAATTAGTATTTTGAAAGATGTATCATAAAAGGGCACGCATACAGATCAGTATCTAAGTAGTAGTAGTAGTTAGTAGTTAATGCTAGGCAATGACAATCTGTGTACCATGTAAGTCTGCATAATATAATCTGACAAAAGAAAAGGACCACAGAATAGAATACCAACAATCTTATCCAACATATAATTAATAATCTTGTTTCTCCTTTCTGTAACATAGGGAGCTTAGAAATAATAAGTTTACACAATCGAGATCTTCGCATTGGGTGACACAAGATATTGAAATTCTCTTAGTGCACAGATTCAGCAAAGTAAGGAGAGTGCATGGATATGTCTAGCAGATGCAGTTGGCACTGTAGACTGAAAGTGCAATATTGACACCATGACTTCAAATCGATAGTCATTTCTGTCAATCACATTATGGCCAAAAGCGTTTATCTAGACAATGGAATAAGTTCATGTTTCATATGCACTTCAATATAGAATTACATAATGCGACTTCAAATCAGTAGTCATTTCTGTTAATCACATTATGGCCAAAAGCATTTATTTAGACAACGGAATAAGTTCATGTTTCATATGCACTTCAATATAGAATTACATAATGCCTACAAGCCTGTATAACATAGCAACACATATTCTCATGTGAAGATTGCCTCTATTATTGATGATATTCATGTGACAATCTTCTGAGACCACCAAGATTCATTTTAGAAAGCGAGAAACATGATATTTCGCAAGCAAGAAACTTGATTATATCACTGAACATTCTATATCCACGAGAAATTCACATAGAGCATTCTATGATGGACATGAACCACATTGTGAGGCCTCAAAATACCAACAATAGCATAAGATAGCAGATATATGTGTCCACATGTTTTCAGCATCCTTCAAAATTTAATAGGCTCAGTTACTATTTAGCGCGCATCAATGACAAACAAGATCAGCACCTAAGCCATGCTCAATTGCACTCTTTGCAAAGCAATCTAGAATCAGCATTGTAGATATTACAGGACAAAAGCTTTCCTAGACTACCGGTTGTAAGGATTTTGCTAATCATGAAAAATAAAAATAAAATAATAGAGAAGACCTGTCATCACACAGCCACACTCCCATTTGTAAATCATATAGTTCAGGATGCAAGTATATAACTGATCAAACCTTTGAAGTGATCAACAAAGATTCTGCAAATCCAGCAATCGTCATTTGTTTCTTGGAGCCAAGAGTTTTAGCCACCACTAACAACAACTACCTTCATGACCAGTACTTGAAAACTTTTTCTTGCCAATTCACTATAATGAGTGTATCTCTCAGTCAGACAGGCAACCAAAAAAAGCAGTCATGTTTATAGTAACTAAAATTTTACTTGTAGTAACTGAATCCCATAATAGTTTTTCTTTAAGAACTAAAAACTTACTTGTATATTAGTGGAACATGTAACCAAAAATTTGGTCAGACAGGCACCACATCGACCTTCTCTTTTCATTAACTTAGCATTTACTTGTATAGTAAGTAAATCCCATAACAGTTTTGTTTTAGCAACCGTAGTCTACATATTTTTGTTTCTTTTATACTTCAATTGCTATGTCTAAAATGAAATAAACGTGGGAGGACCATGAATCCACGACCAACAACTAAATTCTAATGCGTATCTGTATATTAGACTATTTCAATTCATAGCATCAGATGTTTCAGCACCGAATAAAATATAGTGACGCACCATGAATGTTCTAGGCCACGGTGTGCAACAACTGAACAACATGCTCGCTGTTTTCCGTGACGGAGCTGGAGTGGTGGCCAGCCGACTACCCCTAAAAACACGTGACCGAATTTGCAGCAGGAATCACGTTGTGTCCTGCCGGTGGCGCTCCGCATCCGGGAGCAGGAGGTGAGGTGGAGGGGGGAGGCAGACGGTGGGGTGCTCACTCGGCTAGACCACGTCGGCCGACATCGTAGTGGAGCAGATCCTGTTCCTACCAATCGCGCGGCGGTTGTCTGGGCGCAAATCATCGGATGGCAGCAGACATGGAAGGCACAAGAAGGAGACCCTCCCTCGTGATATGGTTTATATCTCCAAAAATTATATTAACATTTATATATCTACTAAATGTGTATTCCTCGTTGCAATGCATTGGCTTCGTAAACATGCGCTAATGAGAAGCCGGATGATTATTTAGCCTAGACTAGAGGCAGCGAAGCGAATCGGGCGGAAACACAACGACGCAGTCACGCACCGGCTCTTTCCTCCACCCCTCGTAGGGCTAGCTAGGGTTTCTCCGCCCAAATCGTGTAATAATAACCCACTTGAAGATTCGCGCGAACGCTGCGGCGATGGCCACCACCGTCCAGCCCCACTCCCCGGACCCAACAGCCATCACCACCACCCCTGCCCC
>NW_025238601.1:0-4186 GCF_018294505.1 Triticum aestivum
GAGAGAGAGAGAGAGAGAGAGAGAGAGAGAGAGAGATCAAACACATAGCTACTGGTACATACCCTCGGCCCCGAGGGAGAACTACTCCCTCCTCGTCATGGAGAGCGCCGGGATGATGAAGATAGCCACCGAAGAAGGATTCCCCCTCTGACAGGGTGCCGGAACGGGTCTAGATTGGTTTTCGGTGGCTACGGAGGCTTCTGGCAATGGAACTCCCGATCTATTGTGCTCCCGAAGTTTTTAGGGTATATGGGTATATATGGGAGGAAGAAGTACGTCGGTGGACCTCCGGGCTGTCCACGAGGCAGGGGGGCGCGCCCAGGGGGGTGGGCGCGCCCCCCACCCTCGTGGGCAGCCCGAGACTCTCCTGGTTCAACTCCGATACTCCGTGGGCTTTTTCTGGTCCAAAAATAAGTTCCGTGAAGTTTCAGGTCAATTGGACTCTGTTTGATTTTCCTTTTCTGCGATACTCTAAAATAAGGAAAAAAACTGAAACTGGTATTGGGCTCTAGGTTAATAGGTTAGTCCCAAAAATCATATAAATAGCATATAAATGCATATAAAACATCCAAGGTTGATAATATAGTAGCATGGAACAATCAAAAATTATAGATGCGTTGGAGACGTATCAGCATCCCCAAGCTTAATTCCTGCTCGTCCTTGAGTAGGTAAATGATAAAAATAGAATTTTTGATGTGGAATACTACCTAACATATTTATCCATGTAGTTCTCTTTATTGTGGCAAGAATATTCAGATCCATAAGATTCAGGACAAAAGTTTAATATTGACATAAAAATAATAATACTTCAAGCATACTAACTAAGCAATCATGTCTTCTTAAAATAACATGGCCAAAGAAAGTTCATCCCTACAAAATCATATAGTTTGGTCATGCTACATTTTCGTCACACAAGAATGCTCTCATCATGCACAACCCCGATGACAAGCCAAGCAATTGTTTCATACTTTAGTAATCTCAAACTTTTTTTAACTTTCACGCAATACATAAGCGTGAGCCATGGATATAGCACTGTGGGTGGAATAGAATATAATGAGGGGGTTATGTGGAGAAGACAAAAAAGGAGGAAGTCTCACATCAACGCGGCTAATCAATAGGCTAGGGAGATGCCCATCAATTGATGTCAATGCAAAGAGTAGGGATTGCCATGCAATGGATGCACTAGAGCTATAAATGTATGAAAGCTGAACAAAATAACTAAGTGGGTGTGCATCCAACTTGCTTGCTCACGAAGACCTAGGGCACTTGAGGAGGCCCATTGTTGGAATATACAAGCCAAGTTCTATAATGAAAATTTCCCACTAGTATATGAAAGTGACATCATAAGAGACTCTCTATCATGAAGATCTTGGTGCTACTTTGAAGCACAAATGTGGTAAAAGGATAGTAACATTGTCCCTTCTCTCTTTTTCTCTCATATTTTTTGTTTTTTCTTTTTTTGGCCTTTTTTTTCTTTTTTTGGCCTTTCTTCTTTTTTCCGTCCGAAATCTCATTCCGACTTGTGGGGGAATCATAGTCTCCATCATCCTTTCCTCACTGGGACAATGCTCTAATAATGATGATCATCACACTTTTATTTACTTACAACTCAAGAATTACAACTCGATACTTAGAACAAGATATGACTCTATATGAATGCCTCCGGCGGTGTACCGGGATTGCGATGAATCAAGTGTGACATGTACGAAAAATTATGAACGGTGGCTTTGCCAGAAATACGATGTCAACTACATGATCATGCAAAGCAATATGACAATGATGATGCGTGTCATAATAAATGGAACGGTGGAAAGTTGCATGGCAATATATCTCGGAATGGCTATGGAAATAACATAATAGGTAGGTATGGTGGATGTTTTGAGGAAGATATAAGGATGTTTATGTGTGAAAGAGCGTATCATATCACGGGGTTTGGATGCACCGGCGAAGTTTATACCAACTCCCAATGTGAGAAAGGCAAATGCACGGTACCGAAGAGGCTAGCAATGATGGAAGGGTAAGAGTGCGTATAATCCATGGACTCAACATTAGTCATAAAGAACTCACATACTTATTGCAAAAATCTACAAGTCATTAAAACCAAGTATTACGCGCATGCTCCTAGGGGGATAGATTGGTAGGAAAAAACCATCGCTCGTCCCCGACCGCCACTCATAAGAAAGACAATCAAATAACACCTCATGTTTCAAATTTGTTACACAACGTTTACCATACATGCATGCTACGGGACTTGCAAACTTCAACACAAGTATTTCTCAAATTCACAACTACTCAACTAGCACAACTTTGATATCACTATCTCCATATCTCAAAACAATCATCAAGTATCAAACTTCTCTTAATATTCAATGCACTCTATATGAAAGTTTTTATTATATCCATCTTGGATGCCCATCATATTAGCACTAGTTTCATAACCAAAGCAAACTACCATGCTGTTCTAAAGGACTCTCAAAATAATATAAGTGAAGCATGAGAGATCAATTATTTCTATAAAATAAAACCACCACCGTGCTCTAAAAGGATATAAGTGAAACACTAGAGTAACGACAAACTACTCCGAAAGATATAAGTGAAGATCAATGAGTAGTTGAATAATTATGCAACTATGTGAAGACTCTCTAACATTTAAGAATTTCACATCTTGGTATTTTATTCAAACAGCAAGCAAAACTAAATAAAATAAAATGACGCTCCAAGCAAAACACATATCATGTGATGAATAAAAATATAGCTCCAAGTAAAGTTACCGATGAACGAAGACAAAAGAGGGGATGCCTTCCAGGGTCTCTTGGTTATCCTTGAATATTACCTTGGGGTGCCTTGGGCATCCCCAAGCTTAGGCTCTTTCCATTCTTTATTCCGTAGTCCATCGAATCTTTATCCAAAACTTGAAAACTTCACAACACAAAACTTAACAGAAAACTCATAAGCTCCGTTAGTATAAGAAAATAAATCACCACTTAGGTACTGTTGTGAACTCATTCTAAATTCATATTGGTGTAATATCTACTGTATTCCAACTTATTTATGGTTCATACCCTCCGATAGTAGTCATAGGTTCATCAAAATAAGCAAATAACACGTCGAAAACAGAATTTGTCAAAAACAGAACAATTTTTAGTAATCTGGATCAAACGTATACTTATGGAACTCATAAAATTCTCAAATAAATTGCTGGACGTGACCAACTCCAATGCAGGACCACGAACGGACGTTCGTTTCGTCTAGATTTCATCCGTTTGGGTCGGAAAAATGAACACCCATGTCCAATTTGGGTCACCCGCCGGCCTATGCACCCAATGCGCGGCCGCAACCCAAACATTGTCCGTGTTGGACAAAAAAACTACCAAAATAGGCATTGCAAGTTTAAAAAAACATAAAAGGCATTGAAAAATAGCTAAAAACATCAAATTAATTAAACAGTCCACGTCTTCGTCACGGCCCGCACAGAGTACTTAAGTTTAAATAAAAAAAATAAAAGGGTAGATCTGCCGCTCGTCCGCGCCGCCGATGCCATCGCCGTCTTCAGGCGCCACCGTCCTCGCCATCGTCATCCTTGGTCAGGTCGATGTAGGTAGGCGGCGTCCAGAGCTGGGACGGCGGCCCCAAAAATGTCATGGCATCCCCCAAAATGGCCCGGTGTCCTCTATAGGTTGAGCATGGTGGATGCGGCGGTGGTGGTGACCACGGCGCCCGCGCCACCCGCGGTGCTGGTGACAGCGACAACAGCAGGATGCATGGCACAGTGGTTGTCCACGACCATGACAACTCGTACATCCCACCATTCCACACCGGGGTGGGAGGACGGTCCTCCATGGCCTCCTCCTTCACCTCCTTGACGTCCTGTTCCGGCACGTAGACGTCCCCAGCGGCCGTGAGTGCCAGCATCTCCTCCATACCCATCCACTGCGCCTCCTGGCTCCGCTTGTACTCCCTCACGGAGTCCTCCATGACGGCCCGCACCAGCAGCTCCGCCTCCTCGGCCATCATGGTGGAAACTGGCGGTGGCAGTGGTGATGGGGAGGGAGAGGGCGTCAGCGTGATGCCGCGCACATGAGTCCAGTCGCGCACTCTGGGTGGGCTCGGCACACGCACACGCGGCTCGCGGGGCGGGCTGGGCAACAGACCACGACAACGGGGTGCAGGTCTGCCAGTACCATCG
>NW_025238602.1:0-4186 GCF_018294505.1 Triticum aestivum
CCCCGGGCGAGCCACCACCACCACCCGACACGGCGTCGTGTGCGCGTTCGAACGGTGCTAACCGCACGCGAAACGGCCGCCCCTAGCGCGTTTCCGACGAGGCCCGAGCGGCTCCGCCGCGTTCTAACGTCGCCGGCGGCGAGACGCCGGCCGCCGCCGACGTGGCTGGGCGGGCCCGACCCCTGGCTCACTGCCAGTGGGCCTTAGGGGCCACGTTGACTGGGTTGACCCAGTCAACACGCTGACATGGCGGTACAGTGACACTGACGAACCGGCCCCACCGCTTAAATAATAACTAAAATGATTTTTTATAATTAAAAGTAATTAGTTTAGCTAATTAGCCACTAACATGTGGAGCCCATCAGCTAATTAACCTTAGTTTAAGTTAAAATAAGCTCTGTTAAGTAACAGAGGCTGACAGGTGGGTCCCCCGTGTCAGTTTTGACCAGTCAACCGGACTGTTGACTGCTGACGTCACTCCTAGGTCATGCTGACATCATATTCCTTTTCTGTTAATATAAATAATTCCAGAATATGTTTAAAACTTAGAAAATTCATATAAAATAATCTATAACTCGGATGAAAATGTTTTCTATATGAAAGTTGCTCAGAAAAATCCAACGAATCCGAATACACGGTCCGTTCATCTGTAACATGCCCCTAGCATGCTGAACTTGGGACATTCCCCCTCCGGTCATCTGTCTGACACAGGTCCGGAACCGGGAAAACATTCCCGGTTGAATTCCCCCTTCACCTATATCGTGTAGCCATACGTTAGGTCACTCCCGGCACCACATATTGCCACGTTATGCTTTGTGATGCTTGTTTGCTTTATATTTACTGTTTCTTCCCCCTCTTCTCTCCGGTAGACCCCAAGACCGATGCCGATGCCCCTGTGATCGACTACATCGACGACGACCCCTCCTTGCCAGATCAACCAGGCAAGCCCCCCCCCCTTTGATCATCCCGATATCGCCCATTCCATTCTCTCATGCTTGCATTAGATTTTGCTATTGTTATTATTTGCTCCTATTCTGATGCATAGCCTCCTTTTGTAACCTGCTTATTGTTACCTTACCGGCTTATCCTAAACTGCTTAGTATAGGATGGTTAGTGATCCATCAGTGACCCCCACCTTGTCCTTGTTGCCCCTGCTTCATCATTTGAAGACCCGATCAACGGGATCGAAGACCAGGCCCCGGCACCGCACATCACTTTCCCCTAGTTGCTCGACGCTGCTGGGTTACTATCGAGTGCCGAGGGTGAGACCTCTACAGCACTTCTGATGTTAACCTGTAGTGTAGCTATTCGGTCGTGGTCATCGAGGGTGATTTCCTCTTTAACCACTTCCGATACGACTCTGTCGTGCAACCCCTCAAGTGTGAACCTCGAGGGTGATTCCTCTACGTTCACCTTGATGATTACATTGAGTGGAAACCACCGAGGGTGATTCCTTGGGTTTTCCTCTTGATGTTTGGACACACGGATACTTGGACTTTACAACTGTTACTTGGAAAGTGATGTGGAGACGGGTTGACCTGGAAGGTGCCCGTGAGATAATTACGAGGCGTGGCCGGGCATTCTTAGCCCTTGCCGCAAGTCCTCGAGACGGGGCAACGGGGTCACCTCTTTCGTGAGGCTCTGCTTGTTACCGCGCGTTCCTAATCCACTACGATTTGGATATTTGATCCGAGGGGCCTCTGGCCTGATAGCACTAACCATCACGTGGGCATAGTATGGGCGTTCTGCGTCGTGTACATCAGCCGAAGCTTAATAGACGTCAGCGACGGAGCGGCGCGCGCCGGGTTGGACTGGTAAGCTCCTGCCTTTTTAGGGAGGTAGCTAGGTCTGCTCACCGGCCGCCCACGCAACGTGCAGGAGTTCCCGGGGAGATGGCCCATGACCCCTGGGGGCATAGGTTTAGTCCGGCGTGCTTGACCTCTCTATTAAGCCTAGGTCGGGTTGCGGCGTATTGTTTGGCCGAGGCCGGGCATGACCCTGGAAAGTGTGTCCGGCCGGAGTCAATCGAGCGTGGTGGGTAAGTTGGTGCACCCCTGCAGGGAAGAAAACATCTATCGATAGCCTGTCCTACGGTAACGGACACTTGGAGTTGTATCCCGATCGATACAACTAGAACTGGATACTTGTGATGAGAACTTGATAGAGATGAGGTTTTGATTGTGATGATAATTGGATAGTATGGCTCTGGGATTTCTTTCTCGCAGGGAGTCGAGAAAGGATCTCCGACCGAGGTTGATAACACCACTGCTACTTACTTTATGCTACTCTACTCCCTCCTGTTGCTGCAAGATGGTGGGTTCGAGAATATGCTAGTCTTCGATAGGACTAGGCCTTCTCTCTATTCTGGCATTTCTGCAGCCCAGTCCACATATATAGCCTTCCTTTGATAATGTTGCATATGTAGTGTAGATCCTTGCTTGCGAGTACTTTGGATGAGTACTCACGGTTGCTTTGCTCCCCCTTTCCCCCTTCTTTCTTCTTTCTGGTTGTTGCAACCAGATGGTGGAGTCCAGGAACCAGATGCCGCCTTTGACGACTGCTGCTACCCCGAGGGTGCCTACTACCACGTGACGGACGCCGACGACCAAGAGTAGTTAGGAGGCTCCCAGGCAAGAGGCCTTGCCTTTTCGATCGATGTTGCTTTTGTGCTAGCCTTCTTAAGGCAAACTTGTTTAACTCATGTCTGTACTCAGATATTGTTGCTTCCGCTGACTCGTTTGTATTCAAGCTGATGTATTCGAGCCCTCGAGGCCCCTGGCTTGTAATATAAAGCTTGTATTATTTTAAATTGTGTCTAGAGTTGTGTTGTGATATCTTCCCGTGAGTCCTTGATCTTGATCGTACACATTTGCGTGTATGATTAGTGTATGATTGAATCGAGGGCGTCACAAGTTGGTATCAGAGCCGACTGCCTGTAGGTAGCCCCCTTTCCAACTCCTTGGCCGAAGTTGAGTCTAGTCACTGAAAAAAAAACTTTTACTAACATTGGCTGTGTGGCTTACGGGCCCACGTCGCCATTGGGTGGTATTAGGATCTTTTATTCCTCGTCTATACTCTGGGACTCTAAACTCTCTTCTATTCGGGTTAAAGATTTTACTAACTCTGACTCTAGGATCTCGTAACCACTTCCTCCCGGAGAGCCCCTTCACTGCAGATGATCGCTTGCTTCGCCAGAAGATTCTGCAGATACTCCTCGATGTTTTCCCGAGACCCTTGTGCCCTTTGCCATTGCATTTCTCTACCACCGATAAATCCCCATGGATAGCTACATACACTTGCCGTCCATACAATCATTCCTCGATGCTCTTGTTATTACCAAATGCCCCGAAATTCTCTATTGCTTCAAGAGTCCGTTGAGCTTACTGCCTTGCAGTTCTTTGCCCCATGAACACACCCCCCCCCCTTCGGATAATTCCTCGCACTCACCGAGGATCCGTTCATCCTCAGCTGTTCGTGTGATTCACAAAATTCTTCGAAATACTATGTGATCTTCCGAAAATCCTCTGCAGCCTATTGCTCTTGATTCTCCTTGCCTGCTTGCACTACGATTAGTTCCGTATGTCGAGCAATATCCTTTAAAATTCTTTGTGGTTGTACTTCTGTTCCTATGGATTCAACGTGTGAGCGAATACTGGCAATCACCAATTAATCCTTGGAAATTTTCTTTCCGTCTCCGACCTCGCTCCGGTTATGAGCTGGTTCTTGCCCAATCAAGTTTTGATCAGGTGCACCTCTAAGTCTATTCAACTTATCATCTTTTGATCAGAGCCTCTGCTTCCGATCCTTCGTCTTGAAATCATAATTCCTTTGTACCCAAGCATCGAATCATTCAGACGTTTCTATAAGCCAATGCCTTTGCATCCCCTTCTTCATCTGATTGATTACCGATAATCACATCAACTCTGTCGTGAATCGCCAGATCCATTGCTGGGTTGTTATCCGACTGAGTCCTTCACATCCAAAGTCTTGTGAGTTTTTCCCTGATACATAACACCTTCGGTAAATTGTATCATCTTCTTTGACTCCGATACTCTTCTTTTGAACTCGTATCTTTGCTTGGTTGATGGTTGTATAGATTCGTAAAAATGCCCCGATGGGTTGAACTTATGCCTTCCATAATCCATGTGAACCCGAGAGTTCTCACGAGTCTTACTCTACTGGTACT
>NW_025238603.1:0-4186 GCF_018294505.1 Triticum aestivum
CGATGGTACTGGCAGACCTGCACCCCGTTGTCGTGGTCTGTTGCCCAGCCCGCCCCGCGAGCCGCGTGTGCGTGTGCCGAGCCCACCCAGAGTGCGCGACTGGACTCATGTGCGCGGCATCACGCTGACGCCCTCTCCCTCCCCATCACCACTGCCACCGCCAGTTTCCACCATGATGGCCGAGGAGGCGGAGCTGCTGGTGCGGGCCGTCATGGAGGACTCCGTGAGGGAGTACAAGCGGAGCCAGGAGGCGCAGTGGATGGGTATGGAGGAGATGCTGGCACTCACGGCCGCTGGGGACGTCTACGTGCCGGAACAGGACGTCAAGGAGGTGAAGGAGGAGGCCATGGAGGACCGTCCTCCCACCCCGGTGTGGAATGGTGGGATGTACGAGTTGTCATGGTCGTGGACAACCACGGTGCCATGCATCCTGCTGTTGTCGCTGTCACCAGCACCGCGGGTGGCGCGGGCGCCGTGGTCACCACCACCGCCGCATCCACCATGCTCAACCTATAGAGGACACCGGGCCATTTTGGGGGATGCCATGACATTTTTGGGGCCGCCGTCCCACCTCTGGACGCCGCCTACCTACATCGACCTGACCAAGGATGACGATGGCGAGGACGGTGGCGCCTGAAGACGGCGATGGCATCGGCGGCGCGGACGAGCGGCAGATCTACCCTTTTATTTTTTTTATTTAAACTTAAGTACTATGTGCGGGCCGTGACGAAGACGTGGACTGTTTAATTAATTTGATGTTTTTAGCTATTTTTCAATGCCTTTTATGTTTTTTTAAACTTGCAATGCCTATTTTGGTAGTTTTTTTGTCCAACACGGACAATGTTTGGGTTGCGGCCGCGCATTGGGTGCATAGGCCGGCGGGTGACCCAAATTGGACATGGGTGTTCATTTTTCCGACCCAAACGGATGAAATCCAGACGAAACGAACGTCCGTTCGTGGTCCTGCATTGGAGTTGGTCACGTCCAGCAATTTATTTGAGAATTTTATGAGTTCCATAAGTATACGTTTGATCCAGATTACTAAAAATTGTTCTGTTTTTGACAAATTCTGTTTTCGACGTGTTATTTGCTTATTTTGATGAACCTATGACTACTATCGGAGGGTATGAACCATAAATAAGTTGGAATACAGTAGATATTACACCAATATGAATTTAGAATGAGTTCACAACAGTACCTAAGTGGTGATTTATTTTCTTATACTAACGGAGCTTATGAGTTTTCTGTTAAGTTTTGTGTTGTGAAGTTTTCAAGTTTTGGATAAAGATTCGATGGACTACGGAATAAAGAATGGAAAGAGCCTAAGCTTGGGGATGCCCAAGGCACCCCAAGGTAATATTCAAGGATAACCAAGAGACCCTGGAAGGCATCCCCTCTTTTGTCTTCGTTCATCGGTAACTTTACTTGGAGCTATATTTTTATTCATCACATGATATGTGTTTTGCTTGGAGCGTCATTTTATTTTATTTAGTTTTGCTTGCTGTTTGAATAAAATACCAAGATGTGAAATTCTTAAATGTTAGAGAGTCTTCACATAGTTGCATAATTATTCAACTACTCATTGATCTTCACTTATATCTTTCGGAGTAGTTTGTCGTTACTCTAGTGTTTCACTTATATCCTTTTAGAGCACGGTGGTGGTTTTATTTTATAGAAATAATTGATCTCTCATGCTTCACTTATATTATTTTGAGAGTCCTTTAGAACAGCATGGTAGTTTGCTTTGGTTATGAAACTAGTGCTAATATGATGGGCATCCAAGATGGATATAATAAAAACTTTCATATAGAGTGCATTGAATATTAAGAGAAGTTTGATACTTGATGATTGTTTTGAGATATGGAGATAGTGATATCAAAGTTGTGCTAGTTGAGTAGTTGTGAATTTGAGAAATACTTGTGTTGAAGTTTGCAAGTCCCGTAGCATGCATGTATGGTAAACGTTGTGTAACAAATTTGAAACATGAGGTGTTATTTGATTGTCTTTCTTATGAGTGGCGGTCGGGGACGAGCGATGGTTTTTTCCTACCAATCTATCCCCCTAGGAGCATGCGCGTAATACTTGGTTTTAATGACTTGTAGATTTTTGCAATAAGTATGTGAGTTCTTTATGACTAATGTTGAGTCCATGGATTATACGCACTCTTACCCTTCCATCATTGCTAGCCTCTTCGGTACCGTGCATTTGCCTTTCTCACATTGGGAGTTGGTATAAACTTCGCCGGTGCATCCAAACCCCGTGATATGATACGCTCTTTCACACATAAACATCCTTATATCTTCCTCAAAACATCCACCATACCTACCTATTATGTTATTTCCATAGCCATTCCGAGATATATTGCCATGCAACTTTCCACCGTTCCATTTATTATGACACGCATCATCATTGTCATATTGCTTTGCATGATCATGTAGTTGACATCGTATTTCTGGCAAAGCCACCGTTCATAATTTTTCGTACATGTCACACTTGATTCATCGCAATCCCGGTACACCGCCGGAGGCATTCATATAGAGTCATATCTTGTTCTAAGTATCGAGTTGTAATTCTTGAGTTGTAAGTAAATAAAAGTGTGATGATCATCATTATTAGAGCATTGTCCCAGTGAGGAAAGGATGATGGAGACTATGATTCCCCCACAAGTCGGAATGAGATTTCGGACGGAAAAAAGAAGAAAGGCCAAAAAAAGAAAAAAAAGGCCAAAAAAAGAAAAAACAAAAAATATGAGAGAAAAAGAGAGAAGGGACAATGTTACTATCCTTTTACCACATTTGTGCTTCAAAGTAGCACCAAGATCTTCATGATAGAGAGTCTCTTATGATGTCACTTTCATATACTAGTGGGAAATTTTCATTATAGAACTTGGCTTGTATATTCCAACAATGGGCCTCCTCAAGTGCCCTAGGTCTTCGTGAGCAAGCAAGTTGGATGCACACCCACTTAGTTATTTTGTTCAGCTTTCATACATTTATAGCTCTAGTGCATCCATTGCATGGCAATCCCTACTCTTTGCATTGACATCAATTGATGGGCATCTCCCTAGCCTATTGATTAGCCGCGTTGATGTGAGACTTCCTCCTTTTTTGTCTTCTCCACATAACCCCCTCATTATATTCTATTCCACCCACAGTGCTATATCCATGGCTCACGCTTATGTATTGCGTGAAAGTTAAAAAAAGTTTGAGATTACTAAAGTATGAAACAATTGCTTGGCTTGTCATCGGGGTTGTGCATGATGAGAGCATTCTTGTGTGACGAAAATGTAGCATGACCAAACTATATGATTTTGTAGGGATGAACTTTCTTTGGCCATGTTATTTTAAGAAGACATGATTGCTTAGTTAGTATGCTTGAAGTATTATTATTTTTATGTCAATATTAAACTTTTGTCCTGAATCTTATGGATCTGAATATTCTTGCCACAATAAAGAGAACTACATGGATAAATATGTTAGGTAGTATTCCACATCAAAAATTCTATTTTTATCATTTACCTACTCAAGGACGAGCAGGAATTAAGCTTGGGGATGCTGATACGTCTCCAACGCATCTATAATTTTTGATTGTTCCATGCTACTATATTATCAACCTTGGATGTTTTATATGCATTTATATGCTATTTATATGATTTTTGGGACTAACCTATTAACCTAGAGCCCAATACCAGTTTCAGTTTTTTTCCTTATTTTAGAGTATCGCAGAAAAGGAAAATCAAACAGAGTCCAATTGACCTGAAACTTCACGGAACTTATTTTTGGACCAGAAAAAGCCCACGGAGTATCGGAGTTGAACCAGGAGAGTCTCGGGCTGCCCACGAGGGTGGGGGGCGCGCCCACCCCCCTGGGCGCGCCCCCCTGCCTCGTGGACAGCCCGGAGGTCCACCGACGTACTTCTTCCTCCCATATATACCCATATACCCTAAAAACTTCGGGAGCACAATAGATCGGGAGTTCCATTGCCAGAAGCCTCCGTAGCCACCGAAAACCAATCTAGACCCGTTCCGGCACCCTGTCAGAGGGGGAATCCTTCTTCGGTGGCTATCTTCATCATCCCGGCGCTCTCCATGACGAGGAGGGAGTAGTTCTCCCTCGGGGCCGAGGGTATGTACCAGTAGCTATGTGTTTGATCTCTCTCTCTCTCTCTCTCTCTCTCTCTCTCTCTC
>NW_025238604.1:0-4186 GCF_018294505.1 Triticum aestivum
AATTTCGAAATACATAAGTATAGGCTATTTTTAGAGTCCGTATGTGTGGGGAAACAAGAGATAGGGTTGATTTCGGATCCCTCCACCAAGGGCCACGAAATTCCCCCCCTCTTCCTCCATATATACAGCCCTTAGGGCATCGTTTAGACTTTGGGTTTTGTTTAGATTAAAAGTTCGCCATAGCTGCAACTTCGCGTACTTCGTTTGTGTTCAACGACCAGACAAAGGCGTCACAGAACCCCACCTTGATCAATAAAGCTTTCATCTTATATTCGCAATATCCAGATTGCAATCTTAGTTTCTTGCTTGTTCTTCGTTTGCTCGCAGGAAACAGACCCTCGTGGTCAGGTTGATCGTGCTCCGGCGTGGTCAAGAACCTCTCGGAGTTGGTTTAGCGATTGCTAAGGCGCGACGTCCTCGCATGTTCGTAGTCGGATCGTCAAAGTCGACTTCCACCAAAGCGATATCCATCATCTCATCGAAAGATAAGACTAGGGCCAATATTCATGTGTGTCCTGATGTGTCTTTGGTTTTTGCAGCATATAAATACGACATCCACAGGGATGCTCAGCTTGATTTTAGTGGAACTGCACAAATTGTTGAGATGGTTTGTGTTCTCCATAATAGTACATCATGCACAATACATCGAATGGTTCTCTAATCATTCATCGTCACCTTGAGCCACCGGACTATCAGCTGACAAACAGATGAAAAACCCTGCCCGTTCCACAATCATAGGCATTACATATTTTGAATGTGAAAAGCTTGTCAAAGTTTAATCATTGATGTTAGCAAGAAGATACTAGTTTAATATATTGGAATTGGAAAACCTTGTCAAATTTTGCTCATTGATGTTAGCCAGAAGACATGCATTTGATATTTTTGAGTGGGATGCCCTTTGCTGTGAGCAGTCTCGATCGTTTTTTCCTATTCTTGTGTTCAGTTTAGAAGTAAATAGTTACTCTGTTGAGATGCATAGTCACATGAATGTTGACTTATGTAAGGTATTTTAAGAGTTTGTTCTGAATATTGTCTATGTAATGCCAGGCATTGTGTGTTTGATTTTAAAGTTGAGCTTGGAATGTTGTGGCATGCGGCATCACGAGCTGTTCACCGTGCCTCCTGAGAATAATGCTTCGTATTGTTTTGCATGTTAAGAAGATCATCCTCTTTTGTTGTTTTTGTGCTTAAGAAGTTCATCGTCTTATGTTTCATTCATAGCCTATACGACAAGTCGGGTAGGTTAGACATGAAACCATATGATCTTCCGACCAACTCATCATCTTAGGTCGTGATTGGATCGTCGTTTTCCAACCAAAACCGCCTGTAAAACTGACGCTTGTGAATAAAAGAAAATGGTCTCCGGTGAAGCGCTTGGTTGGTCGATTTCGACTAGTGAAATATACACTGGTCTCTCAAATTACACGCGTAACCCGGCGGTTTTACTTACAGACCTCGGAATCTCGGTTTCACTACGCATGTATTTTACGTGTTGTTTCCGATGATGAGTAAATTACACTTGTATCTTAATATAGGTGTGAAATAAACCAGAGCTCCCAAGCGTGGCCTTAAACGTTTCATGCCATCTCAGTCTCTCGAAGGTTCTCATAGGTATCCGATGATCCTGGCTTCCTGAATGAGCAACGGGCGCTGTATCAGACCATCCATAGGGCCCGTGAGGCCCTCTCCGTCGTCCTTCGAGTTGTTGCGCTCGTCATGGCGCCGAGCATTGTCAACATGGTCAACGAACATGAGGATTTAGGAGATGACTTTATTTTGACTGGATGACAGTAGGGACCCACTAGGGTCATAGCCGTACGTACGCAAGTGCCTCCTTATTATGTACAACTATATTTTTTTTTGCTTCCTCCTGGTTTCCTGACATCATGGTCTAACACCATTGTCAACCTATGTAGTCAATATAAACGAGAGAATTGCACAAGGAGCGGCCGACAGCTGGGACCAAGCAGCTCGAGCAGTATTTGTGTTTTTTAGGTGTGAGCATTGCAGAGTTTTTCTTGAGTGATTTTTCGTTGTTGTTCAGAGGAGAGCAGGGTATTAACTGGGCGGGCTGTGGCCCGTCTAGCCCAGGCCAGATATCCAGCCCAGATATAAATTTTTTTTCAAGCTGAAAATGGCTAGCCCAGCTATACTTTTTTTGAGGAATACCCAGGCAAGGTCAACTTGTTATTCTCTGCCCCGCTGGGCTGCAAATCTTTTCTAGGAGGGATGCATTAGGCTTAATAGGAAAATGGGCTTTCAGAAATAATAAATAAGATCTAATTATAAAAACTGGGCAGTAACTATAAAAAATGCACCAAACACGTAATTAGTTTATAAAATATTATTTTTGGATTTGAAAATTATAATTTCATTAATTGTTGCGCGCGCAATGTTCTGTTGGATTTTTACGTAATACAAATTTATATTTAATCTGACTAGAAATTTCAGGATAAAAATATTTCGGATCCCATCAAAATGTGGGAAACTTTATTGAATTCTGTTTTGAACAGTTGGTTGAAATTATTAATCGTTGTCCTAACTAGAAAATGGGTTGTATTTAACAAACTGTAAATGGGTTGTAGTAAATTCCATTCGAATTCAAAATTGGGTTGTATATTCTTACAAATCGCAAATGGGCTATAAGTTCTCTGCCACACACTTGTGGGCCTACTAAGTTGACGCGTCCCGTTAAAAAAAGTAAGTTGACGCGTATGAATGGCTTTCTCAACTTATAGTCAACACACGGTTCTAGCTGCAGTGGCCGTTGGATGTCCATCCAACGGATGTCGTGCTTCTTATTTAATCTCGGATATTCTAGCTTCAGCCGCCCAAAAAATGATTCCTCCCCCTAACATCTGGGGCGCACCATTTCAGAGGCTGACCTGTGGGCCTACTAAGTTGACGCGTACCAAGGGCTTTGTCAACTTAGTCAATATAAAAGATTCTAGCAGCAGTGACCGTACGATGTCCATCCTAAGGCCGTCGTGCTTCTTCAACCTATGGTCTTCTTGCTCCAGCCGCCCAAAGAAGCGTCGGTCGTCCTGCCTGCTCCTGCCTCCTGTGGCCGGCTGTGTTGTCGCGGAGGCCTCACCGCCCCCTACTACTCCCACCGCTGGCCATGCCATCCCTCCAGTCACCCACACCCCTTGTTATTCCGCGGCGACAGCAGCCTCACACCGAAGCCGAACCAGTGAACCCTCATACTCCTCTCCACGTGCACATCCACTGCCGCATCTTCCCCAGCTCCGCGTCGTCCCCTTCCTAGGCCTTGCCGTCGTCCACTGCCCTGGTGCTCTCGACGCGGCGTGGTCAACATGGTCAAGAAACGACTTCCATCGGACGTGGACTGTACGTGGAGAGGTTGACAGCTGGGTCCACAGCCGCACACAAGGAAATGCCTCCTTATTATGCACAAAGTAATGATTCCTCCAGCTGACATCTGGGACCCACCGGAAGGGCCTCTGTATTTTGTGAAAAAATGTTCTCCCCGCTGACAAGTCGGACCCACCAGCTATATCTTCGCACGCAAGGAAGTGCCTCCTTATTATGCACAGAAAATGAATACTCCCCTTGCAAGCTGGGACCCAGCATAGTTGGAGGCTGACTTGTGGGCCTACTAAGTTGACGGGGACGGAGGGCTTTGTCAACTTACTCAATATGAACGCTTCTAGCTCTAGTGACCATACGATGTTCATCCAACGGTCGTAGTGCTTCTAAAACCTCTGGTCTTCTTGCTCCAGCTGCCCAAAGTAGCGCCGATCATGCCGCCTGATCCTGCCTCTCGTGGCCGGCTGTGCTGCCGCAGAGGCCTCACCGCCCCCTACTACTCCCATCGCTGGCCAGGCCATCCCTCCAGTCACCCACACACCTTGTTATTCCGCGGCGTCGGCAGCCTCACACCGAAGCCGAACCAGTGAACCCTCGTACTCCTCTCCGCGTGCACATCCACTGTCGCGTCTTCCCCGGCTCCGCGTTGTCCCCTTCCTAGGCCTCGCCATCGTCCACCGCCCTGGTGCTCTTGGCACGGCGTGGTCAACATGGTCAAGGGACGACTTCCATCGGAAGAGTACTATACGTGTAGAGGCTGACAGCTGGGTCCACGGCCGCAGTAAGGAAGTGACTCCTTATTACACGGAAAATAATGATTCCTCCACCTAACAGCAGGGACCCACCGGGCGGGCCA
>NW_025238605.1:0-1376 GCF_018294505.1 Triticum aestivum
ATTCTGGCCCGTCTCTTGGACTATCACTCATTGTTTTGGGGTCCGAGAGTGATTTCCACAACTGACGAACCCCAGGGTGCGTTTACGTGTCGGTTATCAACACTCGCAATTTTGGCCAATTATGGTTCATTTCATGCACTATTACTCACCGTTTTGTGGTCCTAGAGCGATTTCCACGATTGACGATCCCTCGGGTGCATTTATGTCTCGGTCATCAACACGCGCAGTTCTGGCCGACTCTGCCCCGTTTCATGGACTATTACTCATTGTTTTGGGGTCCCGGAGGGATTTCCACGATTGACGCACCCCGGGGTGCGTTTATGTGTTGTCCACCAGCAATCTTAGTTTTGTTCGATTCTGGGCTCTTCCATGCACTATTACTCACCATTTTGGGGTCCCGGAGCTATTTCCACGATTGACAATCCCGAAGGTGCGTTTACGTGTCCGTCGTTAGCACTTGCAATTTTGGCCGATTCTTGCCTGTTTCGTGGACTATCACTCACCGTTTTGGGGTCCGAAAGTGATTTCGATGGTTGTTGAACCCTAAGGTGCGCGTACGTTTTGGTCATCAACAATCGCTGTTTGGGCTGATTCTGGCCCGATTCTTGGACTATTACTCACTGTTTTGCGGTCCCAAAGCGATTTCCATTGTTGTTGAAGCACAAGGTGCGCTTACGTGTCGGTCGTCAACACTCGCAGTTTTGGCCGATTCTGGCCCATTTCTTGGACTATTACTCACTGTTTTGGGGTCCGGGAGTGATTTCCACGATTGACGAACCCTAGGGTGCGTTTGCGTGTCGGTCATCAACACTCGTAGTTTCGGCCGATTCTGGCCCGTTTCATGGACTATTACTCAGTTTTGGGGCCCCGAAGTGATTTCCACAACTGACGAACCCAAGGGTGCGTTTATGTGTCGGTTATCAACACTCACAATTTGGGCCAATTCTGGTTCATTTCGTGCACTATTACTCACCGTTTTGGGGTCCTAGAGCGATTCCACGATTGTCGATCCCTGGGGTGCATTTATGTGTCGGTCATCAACACTCACAGTTTTGGCCGACTCTGCCCCGTTTCATGGACTATTACTCATTGTTTTGCGGTCCCGGAGGGATTTCCACGATTGATGCACCCCGGGGTGCGTTTACGTGTCGTTCACCAGCAACCCTAGTTTTGTTCGATTCTGGGCTCTTTCATGGTCTATTACTCACCATTTTGGGGTCCCAGAGCTATTTCCACGATTAACGATCCTCGGGGTGCGTTTACGTGTCCGTCGTCAACCCTCGGAATTATGGCCGATTCTGGCCCGTTTCGTGGACTATTACTCACCGTTTTGGGGTCTGAAAGCGATTTCCAAGGTTGTTGAACCCTAAGGTGCG
>NW_025238605.1:2199-3315 GCF_018294505.1 Triticum aestivum
CGCTTACGTGTCAGTCATCAACAATCGCAGTTTGGGCTGATTCTGGCCCGATTCCTGGAATATTACTCACCATTTTGGGGTCCCAAAGCGATTTGCATAGTTGTTGAACCCCAAGGTGCGCTTACGTGTCGGTCATCAACACTCACAGTTTTGGCCGATTCTGGCCCGTCTCTTGGACTATCACTCATTGTTTTGGGGTCCCAGAGTGATTTCCACAACTGACGAACCCCAGGGTGCGTTTACGTGTCGGTTATCAACACTCGCAATTTTGGCCAATTCTGGTTCATTTCATGCACTATTACTCACCGTTTTGTGGTCCTAGAGCGATTTCCACGATTGACGATCCCTCGGGTGCATTTATGTCTCGGTCATCAACACGCGCAGTTCTGGCCGACTCTGCCCCGTTTCATGGACTATTACTCATTGTTTTGGGGTCCCGGAGCGATTTCCACGATTGACGCACCCCGGGGTGCGTTTATGTGTTGTCCACCAGCAATCTTAGTTTTTTTCGATTCTGGGCTCTTCCATGCACTATTACTCACCATTTTGGGGTCCCAGAGCTATTTCCACGATTGACAATCCCGAAGGTGCGTTTACGTGTCCGTCGTTAGCACTTGCAATTTTGGCCGATTCTTGCCTGTTTCGTGGACTATCACTCACCGTTTTGGGGTCCGAAAGTGATTTCCATGGTTGTTGAACCCTAAGGTGCGCGTACGTTTTGGTCATCAACAATCGCTGTTTGGGCTGATTCTGGCACAATTCTTGGACTATTACTCACTGTTTTGCGGTCCCAAAGCGATTTCCATTGTTGTTGAACCACAAGGTGCGCTTACGTGTCGGTCGTCAACACTCGCAGTTCTGGCCGATTCTGGCCCATTTCTTGGACTATTACTCACTGTTTTGGGGTCCGGGAGTGATTTCCACGATTGACGAACCCTGGGGTGCGTTTGCGTGTCGGTCATCAACACTCGTAGTTTCGGCCGATTCTGGCCCGTTTCATGGACTATTACTCAGTTTTGGGGCCCCGAAGTGATTTCCACAACTGACGAACCCAAGGGTGCGTTTATGTGTCGGTTATCAACACACACAATTTGGGCCAATTCTGGTTCATTTCGT
>NW_025238605.1:3350-4185 GCF_018294505.1 Triticum aestivum
CTGGCCCGTTTCATGGACTATTACTCAGTTTTGGGGCCCCGAAGTGATTTCCACAACTGACGAACCCAAGGGTGCGTTTATGTGTCGGTTATCAACACACACAATTTGGGCCAATTCTGGTTCATTCCGTGCACTATTACTCACCATTTTGGGGTCCTAGAGCGATTCCACGATTGACGATCCCTGGGGTGCATTTATTTGTCGGTCATCAACACTCACAGTTTTGGCCGACTCTGCCCCGTTTCATGGACTATTACTCATTGTTTTGCGGTCCCGGAGGGATTTCCACGATTGACGCACCCCGGGGTGCGTTTACGTGTCGTTCACCAGCAATCCTAGTTTTGTTCGATTCTGGGCTCTTTCATGGTCTATTACTCACCATTTTGGGGTCCCAGAGCTATTTCCACGATTAACGATCCTCGGGGTGCGTTTACGTGTCCGTCGTCAACCCTCGGAATTATGGCCGATTCTGGCCCGTTTCGTGGACTATTACTCACCGTTTTGGGGTCTGAAAGCGATTTCCAAGGTTGTTGAACCCTAAGGTGCGGTTACGCGTCTGTCATAAACAATCGCAGTTTGGGCTGACTCTGGCCCGATTCATGGACTATTGCTCATCATTTTGGGGTCCCAGAGCTATTTCCACGATTGACGATCCCCTGGGTGCGTTTACGTGTCCGTCGACAACACTCGCGATTTTGGCCGATTCTGGCCCGTTTCGTGGACTATTACTCACCGTTTTGGGGTCCGAAAGCGATTTCGATGGTTGTTGAACCCTAAGGTGCGCTTACGTGTCAGTCATCAACAATCGCAGTTTGGGCTGATTCTGGCCCGATTC
>NW_025238606.1:0-4185 GCF_018294505.1 Triticum aestivum
GATTTTTTGTATTTTTTATTATTATTTTTTGTTTTTTATGCAAAAGTCAGTGGTTGACATTTTTCCAAAAGTCAATAGTCAAATTGACTCGAAACGTGTCCTATTGTTATTTTTTCTATCAGTTAACGATCGAGAAATAGAAACCGATCTACATCAAGAATGAAGAAACAGTAGCCAGCGAGTGGGCTGTTTAGATGCAGCGCACTAAGGGCATCTACAATGGTAGACGCTTGTGGAGGCGCTAATAGAGAAAATAAATAAATTTTATAACATAAAAAATGCCTAAGCGCCTGACGTTACAACGGCAGGTGCTAATTCTGCGGGCTAAATTAAACTAGTCGGGCGCTTCGCATGGGAAGAGAATCAATCAAGCGCTCGCTGCCAGGTCTTGCACCGACGCTGCGTCCGACGATGGGATTCAGGGAGTAAACTGCCAATTAGCCAGGTTTCTAATCCTGGCGCCGGTGCTAAGCGCTGGGCGTTGGAGATGTCCTAAGTCGCATAGTGAGCGCCAGTTGGAGAAATTGGCGCTGAAGGCGCCGAATAGGGAGAGCTCCTAGCTGACGCTCGCGAGCGTCAAGGACACGAGCTTTCGCGCAGGGTGTACGATCTGAATGGGTCGGCCCATTTTGTGGCGTCAAAGCGAGCTGCTATTAATCCCAAAAAAATTATGGGGCTACGAGGTATCAAACTCGACACCCCACGATGGACCACAAGTGTCCAATACCACTTGGGCTGCTCAATATTTGTTCCATATAGGCCGCGCGAGCATATAAGAACTAAACGCAGCGGAAGAAAAAAAATCGAAAACTTTTGACCATTAAAGATTTTGGTGATATACGCTGAACAATTCTTAAATACACATTGAACTTTTTGGTGATGTACACTGAACATTTTGTAAGTACACAATGAACATTGTTATAAAATACGTTGAACCGTTCTTAGTATCTGGTGAACATTTTGTTAAATGTGTGGTTAATATTTTTTTAATACACGGTGAACGTTTTTTTGTAATATACGGTGAACATTTTCTTAATATACTATCAATATTTTTTGCAATACACAGTGAACCTTTTATATAACACCAAAAAATGAGAAGAAAAATGAAAAAAGAAAATAAACGAAAAGGAAAGGAAAAAAACGAAAGGTAAAAGGAAGAAAATAACATAACAAAACCACAGAAAACCGAACAAAACATTGAAAAACCGGAAGCAAAAACCACACAGAAGAAAAAAGAAAACAAAAGCACGAAACAGCGAAGGAAAGCAGCAGCGAACAAACAAACAGCGAATTCTGCACGTGAGCCGGCCCAACCAAACGTTCGCCTCAGCGAAGGTACGACGCTTGGACGGGGAGTTCCTATGCGCCGCTCGTTGCGGCGAATTGCCGAGCGGACGCACAGGCTCGACGCTTGGACGAACAAGGGACCTCTAGTAGCTTATGCGCGAGCCTAGCCAACGGGATAGATAAGCTTCTTGGTAAACTATGGCGCGCGAAGCTAAAGGTAATATAGATCTGTGCATTTTGTCAAATTCTGAACGCGAACATTATTTTGGAAATATGTTTTTCCAACGCGAACACTTTTCAACTTTGAGAAGAAGAAAAAAAGCTCGAACATTTCTTGAATATCCGAACAAATTTTTGATAAACTGAACACCTTTTTGAAAATCACGAACACTATTGAATATGTGAACAAACTTTTGTTAAAGGCGACCTTTTTGGAAACTCTGAACAATAATTTGGAAACGCGAATAGTTTTGGAATCCATCAAAAAGAATTTGAAACAAGAATATTTTTTCAAACTCAGAACATAATTTGAAAATGAAAACATTTTATAAAATAATTTGAACATTTTTTGAGAAATATGAACAGTTTTATCAAATCAAGAACATTTTTTAGAACTGTGAAATATTCTAAAAACGAACAGGATCAGGAGAAAAGAAGACGAACATTTTTCAAATTGGTTAGCATATTTAAAAAAATACGAACATTTTTTTAAACTCCCAACCAAAATTAGAAACAGACACGTTCTTCAAAATTGCGAACAAAATTTTAAGTAGAAACAATTTTTGAAACTACTGAACAAAATTGGAAAACACGAACTTTTTTTTAGACTTTGTGAATGAATTTTGAAAGAGGAACAATTTTTCAAACTCATTAACAAAATTTGAAAAGATGAACATTTTTTGAATTTTGTGAACGAAATTTGAGAACTATGAATATTTTGAATTTGAACAAAATTTGAGAACTAGAATAAATTTTTGAAAGAAAGGAATTTAGATAGCACGAACATTTCTTAAAATTGAATAACAAATTTGAAAATTTAGAACCTTTTTAAAAATCTCAAACAAGTTTGGAAATTCGATTATTATTTCAATACATGAACAATACCTTGAAAACTGGAACATATTTTTCAAAAAGCGAGCATTTTTCTAATCTTTAAACATTTTTGTAAAGAACGATTAATTTTTACATGCAAACAAAATTTGAATAGTTTGAACAGTTTTAAAATTATGAAAAATTAAAAAGTGAAGACGAGGAAAAATAAAAAAAAGAAACAGAAAGAAAAAAGATGAAAAGAAAACTTGAAAAGGTAGAAAAGGAAAAGATAGAGAAGGAAAAATAAACAGGAAAAAGGAAAACGAAAAACGAAACAGAAAAAAAGTGTTAGGAAGCTCCTAGAAGGTTCCCAAAACCGGAAAAAAAAACGGCTGAGAACAAGCGAGAAGGTTACGAAAACCGGAATCATTTTACGGGCCGGCCCACGCGCGTACCCTCGATCGATTTCCTGTGCGTCCGCCCGACAACTCGCCGCAGCGAGCGGTATTCCGCTTGGACGCTGACGAGCGTCATATAGGATCCACCCCGAATAGGGGCCCCCCGTTTTTTAGTTGAGTTGAGTTGAATTGTTTCACGGGACGGGTTGGGCTGTGTTCTCAAAGCGGGCGAGACCAGTTTGCGGACGAACAGTTGTTGGAGCGGAAACGGGCTGGGCCTTAACTCAGAACTCATTCACGAAGCTAGGCGAGCAAAACCTTCTGCGCCCGGTGACTGCCAGAGTGCCAGTGCCTCTCGGTTGTGTGATTGGTCCTGCCCCCCGTCAAAAATGAATTTTTTTCCAAAGACGCAAACGCTCATACACGAGCATACACTTACCTCTATAAACACACACGCACACTATATTTTCATGAGCACCTTTGAAAGACTGAGCTAACATATCATCTTGAAATTTACGATGTCACTGTAGGCACCTCTCGTCGTCGACGGAAACGTCTCCTCCCACTGAATGCACAACGCCGGAAATCTTGAAATAAATTCAGAAATAAAATGCGAGCACCACGATTTGAACCCTGGTGGGCTGGGGATACCATAGCCCCTCTAACCATCCAACCACAGGTTGGTTCGCGTCAAAGATGAATTCTGGTTAGAGCATCTACAGTCGGACTTGGTAAATTCGGCCCCTCAAACGCTGGTCGACGCCCCCGAGCGCATCCGCGGGCACTGACCGGGCATTCCTCAAAAAGTTCAATCCACATTTGGACATCTCAAATCCTACAAACTCATGCAACTACATCGGCGCACACGCGTTGTCTGGCTACTCCATCACACTACACTAAACATGCCATCAGACTATCAAAATTTGGCATGTTTGGCTATGGTGGAGTTCATCCACGGCTGCCCTTTCCTTCCCGACGCCCTTGTCGTCCTTCCCAGAAGTACCGGTCGAATATGCAGTACGGATCGAGTCAGATCTGCTCGTCGCCAAAGCTGTCCTCACTGTCGTTGTCCTCCTTCGGTGGCAGCCGGCCATGGCATGGACCGCCCGATTCTGCTCTCAGGCGAGGAGCGCGTGTTCCTCCGCTGCCGTTTCTTCACAATGTGGGCGCGGATGGCTTCCTCCTCTGCGGCCGCCCGCGCCGCCGCATCAGCCGCCTCCGCCGTCGCGTTTTCCACCGCGATACGGGCCTTGGTGGCCCTTATCCTCTCCTTCCTGCGGCGGGCCGCCCGTTCCCGGTGGGACTCATAGTCTGCCCGACCGGTGATCGGGAAGGAAAGGTGTTCCGGCTGCCGGGACCGCGAGGATCCAGCACCAGAGGACCCGAGTGCCCGGTGAGTTGATGCTATGGTGTCCCAGTGGACAGATCCGTCCGTCAGTCAGGCGCTGTCTCTCGGGAGCGGCGGACT